>NW_026913494.1:0-11018 GCF_034315485.1 Pezoporus occidentalis | reverse complement strand
CTCCTTTCGCTTTAAATCTGGCAGCGAGCGACACATGGAGCCGCATTGTGGGCCCCGCGCATGCGCGCCGGGCCGGGCCGGGCCGGGCCCCCTCCGCGGCCCAGGCAGGGCCCGCGCTCGACCGGCGGCGCGGGGACAAAGGGAAGGGGCGGGAGACGGGAGCAGCGGCGCGGGGCTGAGGTGCGGGGCTGCTCCCCGCCGCGGGCCCGGCGCCCCGGCTCTTCCCGTCCCCGGGCCCAGTCTCCACAACTCCTCCTTCCCTGCACCCGTCCCGCCCTCTCGCCCCCGGCGGAGCCCCCTCGCTCCTCCCTGTAGACTGCCCCCCGCAGCACGCGGCGAGCAGCCCCTCTCGCCCTCCCCAGGGCGGGCCCTCCACCACCCCTCCCCTCCGCCCCGGTCCTGCCCGGTTCTCTCCCCACAGTCAGGGCCTGCAGAGCCCCCAGCTCTCCTCCTGACAACAAAGGGGGAAGCGGCCTCCCCCTCCCGGCCCGCCCTCCACGGCGCAGGGTACCGGAGGTGAGGGTGGGAGAGGGGAGGCGGGACGGGGGCACCTCAGGTCCTCACAGGAAGGTGAGCGGAGGGGGCGAGTCGCCCCGGCCCCGAAGTACCTCTTCCAGGGGGGCTCCCTCGCTCCGTCCTCCGCCGCTTCTCTGTGCCTGACAAACACCCCCTCACACCAGAGGGCTCCCCGCACACAACCCCCGCACAGCGGGGAGCGAAGCCGAGGCTCCCGTCTACCTTGCCCGCGCCGGGCAGACAGGGCTGCAACAGCGGCGCGGGGCGGGAGGGGGGGGGGCGGCAGGCGAGCAACGTCGTTGCCAAATCCCACTTCCCTGCCGGGACGGGGGCAGCGAAGGAAACGCTTCCCCGCCATGCCGGCCCTCCGCACCCCTCCCCCCGGCTGCCCTGGCAGCGATCGCCGGCAGGCTCCCCCTCCCCCCCTCGGCCTAGTTCCCTCAGCTCCCGGCTGGGCAGCAGAGCGGCGGGGGGGCTGTAATCTCCCCTTCCCTCTCGCACACGCACCCCGCCGCCCGCCCGCCCCCTCCCCGAGCCGGCGCCCCTTCCCCCATAACAGGCCCCGGTTCCTGAGAGCCCGGCCGGCCTCCGCTCCCCGACAAGGGATCGGCTCACCTCTCCCCGCCTCCCCGCTCTCTGGACCGGCCGCCGGCCCTTCCGCGCCGCCATCTTGAGAGGGCGGGGAAGGCAGGGGGGAGCCTTCCTTCGGCCGCCATGCTGGGAAGGTCCCCTCTGCGCTTCCCCCTTTTTAAAGCCTGCAGTGAGGGAAGAGAAGTCTGTTATGAGGAATGTCCTCAGGAGGGACAGAGTGCGCCCTCCTCCACAGCGCGGTGGTTCTGCTACCTGCCTCTGCTTGGCACCTCTGAGGGCAGAGGGGCTTCTCCTGAGGGACAGCTTGCTGCTCCCTGCGAGACACGCGTCTTCCGTCAGCTGCCACTCTGTACAACGGTATTACACACAGGGCAGCAAGTAACAGAAGTTATCTGGGCATTGTCTCTCCTTAGAGTGCTGCTATTTCCACAGCCCTACAAAACACACCGTTTTCTTGAGGAGGGGATAGAAAGAGCAGCTAAATAGCACAGGCTAAAAAAGAGTTGGCTGCTGGATAGGAGTTGCAAATGCAGGTTTGCTGCAAAATGTAAGAGACTGTGGGTGTGATGGGGATGCTTGTGTGAGGGGGAGCATACCACTGTGGTGAAGATGTGCCCAGGAACGAGAAGGAGGTCTAAATGCTTAAGTCAAAGCCCTTCTTGTGCTTGTGAGGTAAAGGGGCTCTCCAGCAGTAGTTTATCCCGGAAGGACATAGGCTTGATTTTGCATCTCCACCAAAAGCCTTCAGAATAGGAGCTTTTGGAAGGTGACTGCAAGTCACGACAGGCACAGCTGACAGAGGTAAAAAGTTTATCCCAAAGAACTAAGTAAATGGTCAGGAAAGGACTGACACAAATGCCAATTGTATATTCATGTGTTGACTGTGAAAAATATACTGTGCTAAATAGGTGTGTGAGACTAAAATGAAAGGAATGGGCCAGCTCTGCTCCTCTGCCATTGGCTTTGAGTATTCTGTTGGATTCTTTGATTTTACATTTTAATTCTCATGCAAAAACAGTTTCTGGCTAATTGGATGAACCATTATTGCCAGTGACATAAAGCAGAAAACACCCTGCCCTACTGCAGAAAGAAATGACTACAAAGGGATTTATCCTGTATTTGTTTGCCAAAATACTCAAATTTTCTACAGAAACAACCCCCTTTATTTTTTTCTGCTACAAAGGGTTTATTTTGTTTGTGAACAACAAAATCAGCTTGCAATGAAGGAAAGAGATGATGAAGAAGAGAGATGTTTTTAGTTGGCAATGCTAAAGTCTTTTCCCATGCTGCAATTTGTAAGGCCTAATATAGTCTGAGAGTTTCATTACTGGGCTAGTACAATTAATCAGAATACTATTCTCAGATATGCTTGCAGTTCTGATTAAATCTGTCTTCTTCAATGATTAAACTAGGATGATACAAGACATACCACGGTGTACAATACTGTTACTGAAATCCATCTCATAAAGGGTGTTCTTAGCCAAAGAAAATCTCTGTAGACTTTCTTCTTTGTACGCTGACTCTAATTCCCAAATGTATTTTGTATTTGTATTTTGCATTGCTTCAGACAGGTTCATTCGATCTTAAAAAACAATCTATCCATTTTAACATAGAAGTCTATCATGTTCAAGTGCATTTTGTAAATTTACTATGCTAAGAGACAGTCACCCAGATTGGAATCGAGGCATGTTGATGGGAAGCGACACTATTGTGGATGGTATTTCTCTTTCAGGAATAAAAGGCAGGCTTTGTTCCCAATGTCAGTTAAGCCAGCACTAAATTAACTCACTCAACTTTCTGTACCTGATGTCAGTTCAGGCACGAGTACATGTTTCTGACAGCTCTATTAATAGAGGACCTAACTACAGCGCTGAAGACTGAAAGGTTATATGAAACAATTCTATTTCTATTACATTCTGTTAATCAAAATCATCCTGAATTGTTCACCGTTAGGTCACTCACTGGCAGTTATCTTAACAAGTGAAGTGTTTTATGGTCTCCTATGGCTTGTGTGTTATTTTCCTTGTAAGGAACATAAGAGGCTGTGGGTAGAGAAAGAAAGGATATGCTTTAAGCTGGCATGGATGACCTGGATTCCTTTATTCTAGCAGCAGATTCAACCCTAGTTTATAAGAGCAATAGGTGTTTCATCATAGGAATCACTAGCAACTTAAAGTACTTTAATCTTGCTCTGTCAAATCACCTTGTGTGCAGCTGCAAAATGTAGAATATGGCTCTGGTGGTGAGGGCAGGTGTGTGACCGAGACATACACTAGTTTCATGTTACCTTACAGCCATAACGACTCTATGGAATCCTGTCATGAAAATGAAGCCATCGTGCCACAGCAGTGTGGAACTAGGTTGGCTCACAGTTCATGTTGCCTGTCCATAAACACAACATGCTATCTGAAAAGAGAGAAAAGCCTTTCCCAGGCTGGATGAACTGATCTGAAGTGTCCTGTTAATATCTACTTTTTGTAATTCCTATGCACTAACACCTCATCCTACTATTTGCTGAGGCAACAAGCAGTACATTTTAGGAAAAGATCTCGAGAGAGGAGAGATTGTATTCTTAAATCTGTTTTACTGTGTCTGTGACACAGCCTCTCTGCAACTGTCTCTCCAATCTCTGCATTAAATGGAAGGGCAATAAGACTTTAGATTATTTTCTCTTCCCTGAGATATTTCTTGTATAATGCCTGTTCGGATGCTACATCCATTTGCTGTGGTCCTTACTGCATTAAACTTTTCCCTTGGCAAGGGTATATTATCATAATCACTCTTCTTGCGGTTAGAATAGGAAATCCTGGAAGTTTTCCTGTCACCTTAAAAAGGGTCAAGGTTTCACATTCAGCATCTTGCTTTTCTTGAATATGCTGTCTTTTCTTTGACTTTCTCCCTCAATTCCTCATTCACAACACGAATCACAGATTACACTAGTAGTTTCTGCTCAGTGGAGAGTCTTCCAGCTGGATTCACACCGTTAGCAACATTTGCTCCCCTACTTTAACTTCTTGGCAAAAAAAAAAAAAGCTGATGGTAAGATAGATATAGCTCCCTGCAACATGTTCTTCAATGTTAATCTGGTTTTACATGCTGGAGTCACTGAAAAGACATTTTAAATGGTAGCAATGTGAGGTATCATTTTTTAGGATTAAAAAATGTTCCTGTTAGGCAAACAGGAACCATTTATATACCCATTATAACATCTGCTGGCTTGAGTTTCTTGAAGTTTATATCTAGCAAAAAAGCAACTTGTTTTCTTAAAGGTTAAACGCTAATTATTTTTAAGTATTTATATTCTGGAATCAAATTGTCATCAGGAAATAGTACCATTTTGTTATGCTGTGGTGTACCAGTCTACCCCCCTTATAGCTGCTTTTTTGCTGTGCATTTGCTGATACCTTAGCTTGCTTTAAGGAGTCTCTCTTTGACTAAACCTTGACTGAGTTTGTTACTGAGTAGTAAAAAACAGATTACTTCTTCATATATTCTATGCAAAGGTATGCAAAGGTAACACTTGTACAGGACCATGGATATGTATCATAAAGGCAAATGCTCTGAAATTCCTTGTTAAGAGAGAATTTGGGGAAAAGAAGGCAGTGATTCACTGTACTTTTTCTTCAACTCATAGCTCCCTGCTGGCTTGAATAAGAATGTAACAAGGACTAAAAGCTGTTTTGTTTTCAGTTAGATATGACCTATAAATAAAGTAGGAGACTAAACCTGGGCTGAGAACATCAGTCTGGGCACAGATATTTTGCCCAAGTTCAAGGCTACTCCTACATAACAGGTTCAAAAGTTTAACTGTTACTCAGATGTTTGGCTCATTTTTCAATGGGAAGGCTGGGGGGGGGGGGGGGGGGGGGGTGAGGAAGTGGAGTTTCCTGGAAAAAATCGACTGGTGAATCAGTAGCATGGCAAACAGAGAAACCTGGTATGGGAATTGCTGCAGCTGCTACGATGCATCTCTTCAGAACATACCTGCACACAGAGTATGATGAAAATGTCTGTATTTACTTGTACTGTAACAATTTTTAGCTTCTCCAACTAAGATCAGAGTCCCACTGGGTTAACAGTAATCCATAACAATATCCTGTAGAGGTAAGAATTTCCATTCTTCCCTAAGAGTCTAAGTAGTTAGCAGGGACATGTGTGGCAGTCCATGGTGCTAAAGATACCAGAGCAAGCTTGTACTGGATCCAGAAATAGGAGCTTGTCCTGTCTTCCACTGCTGATACATGAAACCACAATGGCTTTAATGTTCAAACCTCACCATGGATCTATCTCTCTGTCATTCCTTCATAAATCCAGCAGTATTCCACCTCAGTCACTGGCCACAGATAAAGATTTTGTTTGTGGCAGGAAGTATGGAAAATGATTGCTTGAGCAAGGGCGAAGGCACAATGGCGAAGACTATGTTGTTCACTGGAGAGTGACACCTAAACAAAGTGTTTTGACATGACTTTGGGGTAAGATTTCTGGTACGAATCAACCTTGACAGGAATGGTCATGGTAAAACAGTCTCTGGAATTGCAGGAAATCCTTTCAGAGTCTGATGGAGTCAGGCTTTTGGTAGGAAGGCTCTATTTAAGACCTGGGTAACCCAGAATGACCTTGTTCTAAACTTTAATTGTACAAACTGAAACTATTACTTGAACAGATAGCATTCTCAGCTGGGAAATGGAGACTTTGCCTGGGCATTCATGTTAGGATCAGGGTAAAGTGCCTACCTAGAGGTGTTCACTTTACACAACACAGGCATAATTTCTTCCCTCATTATTAGTGAGGAATGAAAGCAGCAGAAATTCAAGTAAAGCTGAAAGGCTGGCTTGAATGCCAGAATAGTTATGGGAAGGGTTAAACTAAAATGAAAATTGCAGTTTTCTAGCTCCTATTTCTAAAGAAGTGAGTGTGCGAAAGTTTTCCTTGATTAGGTATCCCAGAAATTTTATTTCATTTACAGGAGAAGGAGTATGTTTATCGTAGTTTATTCAAACTCCTACTGGTTAAAGGAAAGCACAGACAGTGCTGCTAACTGAAGTAAGGTAGTGAGAGCTTGGGTGGCAGAGGAGGAAGCTGTCCATATAAGCAAAACCCCAAATACTGAAGCGCCCAGCACTTTTGGTTGTGAGGGCAGTGCTGAAGAGATGAAGCAGAAAAGGGCTAAGACTGACCCCCATTGCAGCTTTTCTGAAATAGACCAGTTGCCCATTAGAAATGCAGAGCCCAGTAGCGCTAAGAGGATGCAGAGGAAGATGATAAAAAGCCTGAGACACATCCAGAGAAATACTCGACATGTCCATGGGCACAATCTGACATAATGCACAAGGTCTGGTGCCCAATACTTTGGAAAGGACAGGGCATTCTTTCCACGGGAAAACTGAGAGAATTAACCATGAGTTAAGATTCTTCAGTATTTTGAGAATTTTTATCAACAAGAAGCTTACCAGTAACGTGCCAGGGGCAATCAGTGTCCAACTCAAGACAGTTGACATCTTGCTTATTTTCCCAAACAAGGGTTTTGCTTTGGCTGCAAGAGACGTCCATGTGGTGTTTTTGTTGTTTCTTGATTGCAGAGATTTGGCTGTAGGATTACTGGTTTTTGAGTCTTTGGAGGAGGTGAGGATGGTTTTAATAGTGATGTCATTTTGGCCTCTTGTGGGATTGATGGGTCCTCTGCTCCTCCCATTTGATCCCCTTGTGTCTCAGCCTGACCCATTACTTTGGCTTTCAATATGTCCTCGGCCCATTTCTTGGGTGTGAAACTTTGGGGTTGAAAGGTGTCTGAGTCGGCTTTGAAGGAGACTCTTTTGGCATCAAACCCATTGCATCTAAGGCCTGAAGTGGAAACATCACTCCCATTCCAATTCCTCCAGCATGCCTCAGGAACATGTTCATAAGTAACTTGCCTCCATCAGCTCTGGTTTCTGACATTGCCAGGTGCTGTCCTTGTCCCATGATGTACAAAGACAAGGTATTGCTGTTCCCAAGGCTGTACTGCTCCCACAAATGATATCTTGTGTTTCGTTTCACACCTGTACAGTATTCCTGCCTTAAATAATTTATGTAGATATAATTAAACTATTTCCTGGTGACATTTTTCATGGCCCAGGTATTCATTAACTTTGACTCTCTCATTCATTGGAAAGTAAGAAATGCCCTTTGGTCAGCATCAAGCCAGGGTCAAATATTTCCAAGCTCTACTAGGAGCCTCCTGAGTAATGTTTAACGAAAAACCCATTTCAGTAATGTCAGGTACTTTGAATGAGGATTAAATGTACATCCCAATAATTGATATAACCCTGTCAATTTTCCTGAAGAATGTTTACCATTCTTATACCCTCCTAGGAGAAGGGGATTTTCTCCCACCTCTGCTAGGAGATGACCTAGAAGATGTCTGGCACGATCTCAGAGACACTCAATGGGATGAGGATCCGTATACTGATTTACCTCTCCTGACCACTCTTCTGCAATAATTTTGTCCTCACTTTCTCACCTAAAACTAAACTCCCTTTGTGCACTGCCTTTCCTCTCTGGTGCCCACTCTAGGGCGTGCTGGAGCACAGCCCACAGAGTGCAAACATCTGGCCCCTGCTCCCACAGCCGAGAAGCCAGGACAGAAAGCTGCTGCTGGGCATCTTCTATGCACAGTAAGCACAACAGTGCCATCAGCACTGCTCTTGCTCCTCGCTTTCCCACTTAAAACTAAACTCCATCTGTGTACTGCTGTTTTGCTGACAGACAGGGTATGCCACAAAGTAACCACACTCTATCTGTATAATATGCAGAGTTTATTAAACAAGCACACTGAAGCCAGTAAACGTATTAAAAACACGCACACTAATGTGAATTAGGTAAATATCTCTATATATATTGAATAAGTACAATAAGACCAATCAGAGATACATAAGTAGAGTACCGGAGAAAGTTAGCAATGTGTCAGATCATTACTGCATAGAAACAACAGAGAATAAGAAGAAATACATTACCAGTCACCACTGAATCATCACCCAGGCCCACACTTCCAGCTGGGAAGCCGTGTTGCAGCCGATGCCAGGAGTCTCAGGTAATTGGAAAGATTCTGATGCGGTGCACCCACCCACAGGTGAGGCTTCTCTCATGGCCACATGAGGGTCCCGCTTTTATACCCGTACCAAAACAACCGGCTTTAAGACAGCTCTCTAATCGTTTACTCGTGTTACCCTCCACACACCACCGAGCTCGTACACGGCCAAACCCGGCTGGGCCATTCACACACGCACGTGGCCCCGCTCCCTCCCGCACAGCGCCAGGCCTCGCACGGACACCCGCCTCCCGCCGCTCCGGCCGTGCCGCAACACCTGCTGCCACGGCCCTCACCGGCGGAAAGCTCCCGCCTCGGCCCAGGGGACGCCGCTCCCCGCCGCCTCCGGCCACAGCGCACCGCTACCCTCCGGCCGGAGCTTGCAGCGACGGGGATACGGAGGATGTGTAGAGGCGGTGACAGGGGAAGCAAGGCAAGGCGGATTCAGCCAATGAGAACACACCGCGGGGCGGCCCCGGCCAAACGGGTTGCAGCGCTGAGCGAACCCGGCCAATGGGGAGGCAGCGCGGGGCAGCGCAGAGCGCAGCGGCCCGTCCGCACGGCAGCCGCTGTTGCCGCCGTGTCCATTGTCAGCAGCACGCACGGGACCTGCGTGAGCATCCTCCTCTGCCCCCAGCTCTCAGCAGAAAGACCTGAAGGGACATGAGGGCTGTACGTCTCCATGCAACACATTTATCTCCAGCAAGGGAAACCTAGATTACAACAGGTGCTCGTGATGGGCTGTCCCCTAAGACCTCAAGAGAAGTCTGCGATGCCCGTATTAGCTATAAAGACCAAATCTTGCTCTGCCTGCATAAAAAAAACCAGATCAGTTCTGAGCACAGATTTCCTCTGTGTTTCCCTGCGTTTGATTTCCCTGTGTTTGCCTTCCCTGTGTTTGATTCCTGGGCCAGGGCACAGGTGCTGCTTTCCAGCACCCTCTGCTTGACCCATCACTAAGTGTCCCCTCTGACTGAAGATGCTTCCCATGCTGCTGCAGCACAAAGAATTGCCTTGGCAACAGCAACCAGAGGAGTCTTTAAGCTGTCAAGCAGAGGTGGATGGGCTGAACAAAGCACCTATGGTGCTCCCCAACCTCAGGGATGGCAGCGGCATAATCTGTAGGGCTGGGAGAGGGCAGGTGGGGAAGCCGGGGGCAAGGCACAGGCAGGATGGGGCAGCCGCAGGCTGCACGTGCCAGAGCTCCTGCCCTTGCATGACCGTTTCCTTTCAGTCACCTGCAGCTCCCCCAGACTCTGCCCACAAAAGGCTCCCTTGAGCAGCCCCCTCAAAGACCTCAGCCAGCCCCAGTGCTACAGCTGTGCCCACTGCATGGCAGCACTGGCCATGGGGAACGGGAAAAAAGGTGAGTGTAGGTGGGGCCCAGCTCTGTGCCGGATTGGATGGGCCACCGGTGCGGGCCTGCTCCGATGCCAGGCAGAGCTCATGCCAACACTTCCTCAGCTGAAAGAGAGGAGAGGAAACGCCGTGTGCCCACGGCGGAGAGGGTCCCGTGGCACAGCGCGAGATGTGGCCACATGCGGCACCCTGTGTGGTTTGTGGTTCGGGTGGGCAGCGTGCAAGGAGCGTCCGTGGTGGTGGGAAGGGGCCGCTGGCCCGTGGAGCCCCAGCGGGCTCTTGTGACAGCTTCTCCATGGATCTCCTGGGGCCAAGCTGCTGCCCCAGGGCATCGCAAGGCTGGTCCTCGGCAAAGCAGGTCCTCGGCTTAAGGCCCTGTCCCTGCCTCTGCCCTCCGGGATGGGCATCCAGAGAGGAGTGAGAAGGGACAACCCCCTTGGTGCAGGCCAAAGCCTCTGCTGGGAGCTGCTCCTGACTTGTCTCCTCCTGCAGCTGTCGAGAGGCCTGAGAAGCCCCCGAGCCCACCACCTTCAGTGGGGAAAGGAAGGCCACGCAGGAGGAGCATCTGCCTGCTGGTGCCTGGCAAGACCTCACCCACTGGCAGCTGCCTGCCTTGGGGCAGGAGGTCTCGGCCTTGGCTGGGTGGGACGTGAGGCTCTCCCCTGCCCCGGTGCGTGGTGGCTGGGCGTGACTGCTGCCCGCTGCTGGAGCAGGTAGTGGCCTGGGCAAGGCCGCCGTGCCCTCGGAGCCAAGCCGGGGCCAAAACGAATCAGTGCAACTCATGGGTCTGGCTCTCTCTTGGCAGTTCCCTGCCCTCAGCTGAATCTCTCTTGGCAGTTCCCTGAGCTGAGTACCCCATTGTGGAGGAGATCCTAGAGAGGGAGAGGGAGGCAGCATGGCAGCACCCTCAATGGCTCTTGGGACCTAAGGCTGATAAGGGCAGACTGGGAACGCAAAGGGCACGGCGAGGAGGAGAAAGCCATGGCCTGGCCTGGCCTGGCAGGGCAGCGGGTGCCTGTGTAGCACAGGCTGAGGAAGCTTCTGGACCTGGGCTCTGATGCTCTTAGAGACTGGTACAGTCCCTCCCAGCAGCCATCACCCAGGGCTCCTCAGGCACCGGGCGCACACGGGCAGCGTCCATGACCACAGCATCGGTCACCCAGCCCAGGAGCGGGAGCGCGCCCGTGTTGCCAGGTGAGCCGGAGGGGACGGGGCTTCTGCAGGAGGTGAAGGGCAGGGCTTTGTTTAGGCAGCAGCTTTGCTGCCGGACCTGGCTGAGCTTTGCCGTGCAAAGGGAAGGTGCTTCCCTCACTCGCTGCCCCAGGCCCCAGCCCTGGGGGGTGCAGGGGAATCTGAAACGCCGCTCCTTGCCCTCTCTCGATGCACTGGATGCGTCGGCTCCTGCGGGTGCTGCCAGCTCCCTGCAGCCGGGCTCTGCCTCCTCTGCCGACCCCGGCTCACAGAGGTGTGCTGCTTTCCAGGGACT
>NW_026913493.1:0-11336 GCF_034315485.1 Pezoporus occidentalis | reverse complement strand
CCCCTTTGGCCCCCCCCCATTGCCACAATCAACGACCCATAAGTGCTGCGACCCCCCCCAAACCATTGAGACACCCCCCCTCTTGGGGGATGACGTCATGACGTCGTGACGTCACCGGGACACACCCCCCCCACCCCCCCTTTTTGTGATTGATTTTTTTCTTGCTCTTCTTTTTGTATTTTTTTGTATTTTTGGGGAATTTTTGATGTCGAAATAAAGGGGAAAAAAGTGAAAAATGGGAATTGGCCCCCCCCGGACCCGAAACCCCCCAAAAGCACCCCAAAAACCCGGCCCCCCCCCCCCCCCCCGCCCCGCAGCGCAATGGGCTCACCCTGAGCACCCCCATGGGGCAATGGAAGCGCCCGAGGGGGCGGGGCCTAACCCGCGGGCATTGAGGGCTGATGGGCCATTAACCAGTAATTAATGAGCTATTAACGGGGAATTAATGAGCTATTGACCGCTAATTAATGAGCTGTGAACTGGCAAATGATGAGACATTGAAAATCAATGAGCTATAACCCGCTAATTAATGAGTTATTAACCAGTAATTAATGAGCTATTAACAGGTAATTAATGAGCTATTAACCGCTAATTAATAAGCTGTGAACTGGCAAATAATGAGACATTGACTGCTAAGTAATGAGCTATTACCTGCTAATTAATGAACCATAAACCGATAATTAATGACCCATGGACCGTTATTACCAGCTAATTAATGCGCTATTAACCGATAATTAATGAGCCATTGGCCACTAATTAATGAGCCATTACCCGCTAATTAGCGAGTTATTAGCCAGTAATTAGCTACTGACCGCTAAATCATGACCCATTAGCCAGTAATTAATGGGCCATTGACCGCTAATTAATGAGCTATTAACGGCTACTGAATGAACTATTAACCGCTAATTAACGAGTTACTGACCGCAAAGTAAAGAGCCATTAGCCGCTCATTAACGAGCCATCAATCGATAATTAAAGAGCCATTAACCGCTAATTCATGAGCTATTAACAGCTAGTTAATGAGACATTACCCGCTAATTAACGAGCTATTAACCGGTAATTAGTGCGCTATCAAAAGGTAATTAATGAATGATTGCCCACTAATAAATATCTTAATAAGAAAAAAATCCTTAATTAACGGTCCATTGCCCGCCAATTAATGTTACCAGGCGCTAATTAGCTATTAAGTGCTTATTAATGAGCTCTTAAGGGATAATTAATGATCTGTGAATGCTGAACTGTTAATAAGCTATTAGCGGCTAGTTAATGAGCTATGAACAACTAAATAATGTTTTATTAGTGGCTAATGTTCATTAATCGCTTACTAATGCCCTGTTAACTCTAATTCATACTCCATTAATCGCTAATTAATGCCCTATTTATCTCCAATTAATACTCCATTAATAGCTAAGTTATGCCCTGTTCTCTGTTGCCCTATTAATCTCTAATTAATGGCTAATAAATACTCCATTAATCGCTAATTAATCTATATTTAATGGTCCATTAATGTCTAATTAATTCTCCATTAATCTCTAATTAATGGCCCATTAATCTTTAATTGCATATTAATCTCTAATCAATTATCTATTAATCTCTAATTAATTACCTATTAATCTCTAATTTCTCATTAATCTAATTCTCTATTAATCTCTAATTTTTTCTCCATTGATCTCTAATTAATTCTCTATTAATCTCTAATTGATTCCCCATCAATCTCTAATTGATTCCCTATTAATCTGTAATTGATCCCCTATTAATCTGTAATTAATTCCCCATTAATCTCTAATTCCCGATTAATCTCGAATTAATTCCCGATTAATCTCTAATTAATTCTCCATTAATCTGTAATTAATTCCCTATTAATCTCTAATTCCTCGTTAATCTAACTAATTCTCTATTAATCTCTAATTTTTTCTCCATTGCTCTCTTAATTAATTCCTGATTAATCTCTTATTAATTCCCCGTTAATCTCTGATTAATTCCCCGTTAATCTCTAATCAATGCCCTATCAATCTCTAATTACTGCCCCATTAACCGCTAATTAACCCCCAATTAACGCCGCTGGCTCTCACCTCCTGCCCCCCCCCCCGCCCCCCGTCACGTGCCCCCCCGTGGCCCCGCCCCCTCCGCTCATCCCCATTCATCCCCTGCGCTCCCGCCGCGCGCTCCCGCTCCAGGTACCGGGGGGGGGGGGGGGGGGGGGGGGGAGCTCCCGGTACCGGTCCCGCTCCGGGGGGAGGGGGAGGGGGTGGGGGAGGGGGTGGTCCCGGCCATGCCCCCCCTCGCGCTGCTGCTGCTGCTGGGGGGGGGAGGGGGCCTCGTGCTGAGCACCCCGCCCCTCCCCCCGCGCTTCCTCTGCACCCCGCTCCCCGCCGAGCACGCGTGCGCGGGGGGGGGAGGGGACCCCGGCCCCTACCGAGACCCCCCCGGGGGGGAGGGGGAGGGGGGCGGCTCCGGGGACCCCCTCGGCGCCGTCCTGCGCCTGCGCGAGGCGCTCGTGCGCCAGCGGGAGGTGGCGCTGGAGCTCGCGGCCAAATTGGGGAGGTGCGAGGCGGAGAGGGGGGGGAGGGGCGGGGGGGAGGGGGGGGGGGACCCGGACCCCCGCCCCCACCAGGAGGAAGAGGAGGAGGAGGAGGAGGGGGCGCAGCGAGCGCTCGAGGGGCTGAGGCAGCGCCTGAGGCAGCTGCAGGTAATGGGGGGGATGGGGGGCAATGGGGGGGATGGGGTAATAGGGGGGCAATGGGGGTAATGGGGTGATGGGGGTAATGGGGGAGATGGGGGGAGATGGGGGGTAATGGGGTCTATGTGGCTGGCCTCCATGGGGTGTATTATCCTTGTGCCCTTCCCCCACACTGACCTTCCCCTCCCCCCACCTCCCCTCCCCCCTTCTCGGCCTCTGCTTGACCGCGGGGGGGGAGGGGCGGATTAACGGCTTAATGATATCCGGGGAGGGGGGGAGGGGTAAGGGTGAGATGGGGGATGGGGACCTATGGGGGTAGATGGGGTCTATGGGGCGGGCTATGGGGGTCCATGGGGTGCTATGGGGCAGGTTATGGGGTTCTATGGGTTGTCTGGGGGGTCTGGCGGGTTCCATGGGGTGGGCCATGGGTTTCTATGGGGCAGCCGTGGGTCAGTGTCCGGTCCCGGCAGGGCCGCAACGCCTCGGGGCTGCGGGAGGCGCTGCAGAAGAAGATCCGGGTGCTGGAGCTGCAGCTGCATCCCCATGGCAACGGCACCGGTCCCCATGGCAACGGCCACCACGGCGACCACCCCCACAAGCAGCATCCCCATGGCAGCCCCCACGGCGGCCATCACCATGGTGACCACCACGGGCACCACGGCAAGGCCGGGGACCACGGCATCCTCCATAGCAACCACCACGAGGGTCTCCATGGCAACCACCACGGTCACCACGGCGACCACAGCAAGGCCGGGGACCACGGCATCCTCCATAGCAACCACCACGAGGGTCTCCATGGCAACCACCACGGTCACCACGGCGACCACAGCAAGGCCGGGGACCACGGCATCCTCCATAGCAACCACCACGAGGGTCTCCATGGCAACCACCACGGTCACCATGGCGACCACAGCAAAGCCGGGGATCATGGCAACCACCACAGCATCCTCCATAGTAATCACCACGAGGGTCTCCATGGCAACCACCACGGTCACCACGGCGACCACAGCAAGGCCGGGGACCACAGTAACCACCACGAGGGTCTCCATAGCAACCACCACGGTCACCATGGCGACCACAGCAAGGCCGGGGACCACGGCATCCTCCATAGCAACCACCACGGTCACCATGGCGACCATAGCAAGGCTGGGGACCACAGCAACCACCACAGCATCCTCCATAGCAACCACCACGAGGGTCTCCATAGCAACCACGACAGTCACCACGGCGACCACAGCAAGGCCGGGGACCACGGCATCCTCCATAGCAACCACCACGGTCACCATGGCGACCACAGCAAGGCCGGGGACCACAGCAACCACCACAGCATCCTCCATAGCAACCACCACAAGGGTCTCCATAGCAACCACGACAGTCACCACGGCGACCACAGCAAGGCCGGGGACCACGGCATCCTCCATAGCAACCACCACGGTCACCATGGCGACCACAGCAAGGCCGGGGACCACGGCATCCTCCATAGCAACCACCACAGTCACCATGGCGACCACAGCAAGGCCGGGGACCACAGCAACCACCACAGCATCCTCCATAGCAACCACCACAAGGGTCTCCATAGCAACCACGACAGTCACCACGGCGACCACAGCAAGGCCGGGGACCACGGCATCCTCCATAGCAACCACCACGGTCACCATGGCGACCACAGCAAGGCCGGGGACCACAGTAACCACCACGAGGGTCTCCATAGCAACCACCACGGTCACCATGGCGACCATAGCAAAGCCGGGGACCACGGCAACCACCACAGCATCCTCCATAGCAACCACCACGAGGGTCTCCATGGCAACCACCACGGTCACCACGGCGACCACAGCAAGGCCGGGGACCACAGCAGCCACCACAGCATCCTCTACAGCAACCACCACGGTCACCATGGAGACCATGAGAAGCACAGCAGCCACCACGAGGGTCTCCATGGCAACCACCACGGTGACCACGGCGACCACAGCAAGGCCGGGGACTACAGCAACCACCACAGCATCCTCCATAGCAACCACCACGAGGGTCTCCATGGCAACCACCACAGTCACCACGGCGACCACAGCAAGGCCGGGGACCACGGCATCCTCCATAGCAACCACCACGAGGGTCTCCATGGCAACCACCACGGTCACCACGGCGACCACAGCAAGGCCGGGGACCATGGCATCCTCCATAGCAATCACCACGAGGGTCTCCATGGCAACCACCACGAGGGTCTCCATGGCAACCACCACGGTCACCACGGCGACCACAGCAAGGCCGGGGACGCCCTCCATAGCAACCAGCCTGGGCGCCATGGCGACCACGCCGATCACCACGGCAACCACAGCAAGGCCGCTGAGCATCACCAGCACCCCCCGCACAGCCTCCTCCATAGCAACCACTACGGTCGCCATGGCAACCAGCATCCCCTGCCCCACAGCAAGCACAGCAACAACCCCTTCGAGGAGGCCCATGGCGACCGGGCCGGGTACCCCCATGGCAACCACTACGGGAACCACGGCAACCACCACCAGGAGCATCCCTGGCGCCGTCTCCATGGCGACCGCCAGGACCACGAGGAGGAGGAGGACCACGACGACCCCGAGGACCACGGGGACCCCCAGGACGAGGACAAAGGTGAGGGGAGGGGGGGGGCCCAAGGATGGGGACCCCCATGGGTGGGGCCCCGATTGATGGGGACCCCAGGGCCCAGGCTTTGAGGGCCCCCATTAATGCGCCCCCTCCATCGCCCCATGCCCCCCATTGCCTGCATTGCCCCTGTTCCCCCATTCCACCCCATTGACCCCATTCCCATTGCCCCCATTGCCCCATTGCCCCCATTGCTCCATTACCCCCCATTGACCCATTCCCCCCTCATCACCCCCCATTTCCCCCATTCCCCCCTTCCCCATTCCCCCCATCCCCCCATTACCCTCAATTTCCCCCCATTGATCCCCATTACCCCTCCATCTTCCCCCATCTCCCTCCATTACCCCCATCCCCCCATCTCCCCCCATTACCCCCCATTGATCCCCATCTCCCCCCCATCCCCCAACCCCCCATTACCCCATCTCCCCCCCATGTCTCCCCTATCTCCCCCTCATCCGCCATCTCCCCCCCTGTATCTCTCCCTGCATGTCCCCCCATCTCCCCCCACATCTCCCCCCATCTCCCCCCCTCCCCCCATCTCCCCCCCATCTCCCCCCATCTCCCCCCCATCTCCCCCCATCTCCCCCCATCTCCCCCCATATCTCCCCCATATCTCCCCCCATCTCCCCCCCATCTCCCCCCATCTCTCCCCATCTCCCCCCATCTCCCCCCCGTATCTCTCCCCCTTCTCTCCTTATCTCTCCCCCCATCTCCCCCATGTCCCCCCATCTCCCCCCGTCTCCCCCCATCTCTCCCCCCATCTCTCCCCCCACCTCCCCATCTCCCCCCATCTCTCCCCCCATCTCCCCCCATCTCCCCCCCATATCTCCCCCCCATCTCCCCCCCATCTCCCCCCCGTATCTCTCCCCCCTTCCCCCTCCTTATCTCTCCCCCATCTCCCCCCATGTCCCCCCCATCTCCTCCATCTCCCCCCTGTATCTCTCCCCCCATCTCCCCCCACATCTCCCCCCATCTCCCCCTGTATCTCTCCTTCCATCTCCCCCATCTCCCCCCTCCATCTCCCCCCCCTCTCCCCCCATCTCTCCCCCATCTCCCCCCCCGTCTCCGGGGCCCCATCTCCCTCTCCCGGTCTCTGCGTGCGTCTCCCCCACGCCGCGGCGCTCCCCCCATCCCACCTCCCCCCCATCTCGCGCTCCCCACCTGGAGCTCTCCCATCTCTCCACATGAGGGGGGGGCGAACCTGGAGCTCGTCATCAATCAGGGTGAGGGGGGGGGCGGACCTCCCCCATCATCAGGTCCCCATCAATGAGCAGGTGCTCCCCCTTGCCCCCCCCAGCCCCCTCCTCCTCCTCTTTCCTTCTCTCCTTCCCTCCGCTCCCGTTCCTCCCGTTCGCGGTGGCGCGGGGCCCGCTGCTGCGGCGCCCCCTGCCGGCGGTGTCTGCGTGCGTGTGGCTGCGGCCGGCAGGGGGCGCCGCGGCGCTGGGGGCGCCCTTCTCGTACGCGGCTCCCGGGCAGCCCAAAGAGCTCGCGCTGAGGCCGGGGGGGCGGAGCCTGGAGCTCGTCATCAATGAGCAGGTGAGGGGGGGTGGGGGGATGGAGCTCGTCATCAATGAGCAGGTGAGGGGGGGGCGGAGCCTGGAGCTCGTCATCAATGAATGAGCAGGTGAGGGGGGGGGCGGAGCCTGGAGCTCGTCATCAATGAGCAGGTGAGGGGGGGGGCGGAGCAGGTGAGGGGGGGGGGGAGCCTGGAGCTCTGAGGGGGGGCGGAGCCTGGAGCTCGTCATCAATGAGCAGGTGAGGGGGGGGCGGAGCCTGGAGCTCGTCATCAATGAGCAGGTGAGGGGGGGGGCGGAGCCTGGAGCTCGTCATCAATGAGCAGGTGAGGGGGGGCGGAGCCTGGAGCTCGGAGCAGGTGAGGGGGGGGCGGAGTCATCAATGAGCAGGTGAGGGGGGGGCGGAGCCTGGAGCTCGTCATCAATGAGCAGGTGAGGGGGGGTGGGGGGCGGAGCCTGGAGCTCGTCATCAATGAGCAGGTGAGGGGGGGGCGGAGCCTGGAGCTCGTCATCAATGAGCAGGTGAGGGGGGGGGCGGAGCCTGGAGCTCGTCATCAATGAGCAGGTGAGGGGGGGGCGGAGCCTGGAGCTCGTCATCAATGAGCAGGTGAGGGGGGGTGGGGGGCGGAGCCTGGAGCTCGTCATCAATGAGCAGGTGAGGGGGGGTGTGGGGCGGAGCCTGGAGCTCGTCATCAATGAGCAGGTGAGGGGGGGGCGGAGCCTGGAGCTCGTCATCAATGAGCAGGTGAGGGGGGGGCGGAGCCTGGAGCTCGTCATCAATGAGCAGGTGAGGGGGGGGCGGAGCCTGGAGCTCGTCATCAATGAGCAGGTGAGGGGGGGGGGCGGAGCCTGGAGCTCGTCATCAATGAGCAGGTGAGGGGGGGGGGGAGCCTGGAGCTCGTCATCAATGAGCAGGTGAGGGGGGGGCGGAGCCTGGAGCTCGTCATCAATGAGCAGGTGAGGGGGGGGGGAGCCTGGAGCTCGTCATCAATGAGCAGGTGAGGGGGGGGGCGGAGCCTGGAGCTCGTCATCAATGAGCAGGTGAGGGGGGGGGAGCCTGGAGCTCGTCATCAATGAGCAGGTGAGGGAGCTCGTCATCAATGAGCAGGTGAGGGGGGGGGCGGTGCCTGGAGCACGTCATCAATGAGCAGGTGAGGGGGGGGGGAGCCTGGAGCTCGTCATCAATGAGCAGGTGAGGGGGGGGGCGGAGCATGGAGCTCGTCATCAATGAGCAGGTGAGGGGGGGGCGGAGCCTGGAGCTCGTCATCAATGAGCAGGTGAGGGGGGGGCGGAGCCTGGAGCTCGTCATCAAGCAGGTGAGCAGGTGAGGGGAGCAGGTGAGGGGGGGTGGGGGGCGGAGCCTGGAGCTCGTCATCAATGAGCAGGTGAGGGGGGGGCGGAGCCTGGAGCTCGTCATCAATGAGCAGGTGAGGGGGGGGCGGAGCCTGGAGCTCGTCAGCAATGAGCAGGTGAGGGGGGGTGGGGGGCGGAGCCTGGAGCTCGTCATCAATGAGCAGGTGAGGGGGGGTGGGGGGCGGAGCCTCGTCATCAATGAGCAGGTGAGGGGGGGCGGAGCCTCTCGTCATCAATGAGCAGGTGAGGGGGGGCGGAGCCTGGAGCTCGTCATCAATGAGCAGGTGAGGGGGGGGGCGGAGCCTGGAGCTCGTCAGGCAGGTGAGGGGGGGGGGCGGAGCCTGGAGGTCATCAATGAGCAGGTGAGGGGGGGGTGGGGCGGAGCCTGGAGCTCGTCATCAATGAGCAGGTGAGGGGGGTGGGGGGCGGAGCCTGGAGCTCGTCATCAATGAGCAGGTGAGGGGGGGGGCGGAGCTCATCAATGAGCAGGTGAGGGGGGGGCGGAGCCTGGAGCTCGTCATCAATGAGCAGGTGAGGGGGGAGCAGGTGAGGGGGGGGGCGGAGCCTGGAGCTCGTCATCAATGAGCAGGTGAGGGGGGGGCGGAGCCAGGTGGAGCTCGTCATCAATGAGCAGGTGAGGGGGGAGCAGGTGAGGGGGGGGGCGGAGCCTGGAGCTCGTCATCAATGAGCAGGTGAGGGGGGGGGGGGGCGGAGCCTGGAGCTCGTCATCAATGAGCAGGTGAGGGGGGGTGGGGGGCGGAGCCTGGAGCTCGTCATCAATGAGCAGGTGAGGGGGGGGGCGGAGCCTGAGGGCAGGTGAGGGGGGGGCGGAGCCTGGAGCTCGTCATCAATGAGCAGGTGAGGGGGGGGAGCTCGTCATCAATGAGCAGGTGGGGGGGGGGCGGAGCGGAGCTCGTGGCAGGTGAGGGGGGGGGGCTCGTCATCAATGAGCAGGTGAGGGGGGGCGGAGCCTGGAGCTCGTCATCAATGAGCAGGTGAGGGGGGCGGAGCCTGGAGCTCGTCATCAATGAGCAGGTGAGGGGGGGGGCGGAGCCTGGAGCTCGTCATCAATGAGCAGGTGAGGGGGGGGCGGAGCCTGGAGCTCGTCATCAATGAGCAGGTGAGGGGGGGGGGCGGAGCCTGGAGCTCGTCATCAATGAGCAGGTGAGGGGGGGGGTCATCAATGAGCAGGTGAGGGGGGGGGCGGAGCTCGTCATCAATGGCAGGTGAGGGGGGGGCTGGAGCTCGTCATCAATGAGCAGGTGAGGGGGGGCGGAGCCTGGAGCTCGTCATCCATGAGCAGGTGAGGGGGGGGCGGAGCCTGGAGCTCGTCATCAATGAGCAGGTGAGGGGGGGGGCGGAGCCTGGAGCTCGTCATCAATGAGCAGGTGAGGGGGGGTGGGGGGATGGGAGCCTGGAGCTCGTCATCAATGAGCAGGTGAGGGGGGGGGCGGAGCCTGGAGCTCGTCATCAATGAGCAGGTGAGGGGGGGGGCGGAGCCTGGAGCTCGTCATCAATGAGCAGGTGAGGGGGGGGCGGAGCCTGGAGCTCGTCATCAATGAGCAGGTGAGGGGGGGGGCGGAGCCGGGAGCTCGTCATCAATGAGCAGGTGAGGGGGGGTGGGGGCCCTGGAGCTCGTCATCAATGAGCAGGTGAGGGGGGGCGGAGCCTGGAGCTCGTCATCAATGAGCAGGTGAGGGGGGGGGCGGAGCCTGGAGCTCGTCATCAATGAGCAGGTGAGGGGGGGGGGGGGGCGGAGCCTGGAGCTCGTCATCAATGAGCAGGTGAGGGGGGGGCGGAGCCTGGAGCTCGTCATCAATGAGCAGGGGGGGGGGGGGCGGAGCCTGGAGCTCGTCATCAATGAGGGGGGGTGAGCAGGTGATCAATGAGCAGGGAGGGGGGGGGCGGAGCCTGGAGCTCGTCATCAATGAGCAGGTGAGGGGGGGTGGGGGGCGGAGCCTGGAGCTCGTCATCAATGAGCAGGTGAGGGGGGGTGGGGGGATGGGAGCCTGGAGCTCGTCATCAATGAGCAGGTGAGGGGGGGGGCGGAGCCTGGAGCTCGTCATCAATGAGCAGGTGAGGGGGGGGCGGAGCCTGGAGCTCGTCATCAATGAGCAGGTGAGGGGGGGGCGGAGCCTGGAGCTCGTCATCAATGAGCAGGTGAGGGGGGGGGCGGAGCCTGGAGCTCGTCATCAATGAGCAGGTGAGGGGGGGGGCGGGGGGGGGGCAGGTGGGGGGGGGGCGGAGCCTGGAGCTCGTCATCAATGAGCAGGTGAGGGGGGGGCGGAGCCTGGAGCTCGTCATCAATGAGCAGGTGAGGGGGGGGCGGAGCCTGGAGCTCGTCATCAATGAGCAGGTGAGGGGGGGGGCGGAGCCTGGAGCTCGTCAACAATGAGCAGGTGAGGGGGGGGAGCCTGGAGCGTCATCAATGAGCAGGTGAGGGGGGGGGGCGGAGCCTGGAGCTCGTCATCAATGAGCAGGTGAGGGGGGGGGCGGAGCCTGGAGCTCGTCATCAATGAGCAGGTGAGGGGGGGTGGGGGGCGGAGCCTGGAGCTCGTCATCAATGAGCAGGTGAGGGGGGGGCGGAGCCTGGAGCTCGTCATCAATGAGCAGGTGAGGGGGGGTGGGGGGCGGAGCCTGGAGCTCGTCATCGGGGGGGGGGGGGGGGGGGGGGGGGGGGGGGGGGGGGGGGGGGGGGGGGGGGGGGGGGGGGGGGGGGGGGGGGGGGGGGGGGGGGGGGGGGGGGGGGGGGGGGGGGGGGGGGGGGGGGGGGGGGGGGGGGGGGGGGGGGGGGGGGGGGGGGGGGGGGGGGGGGGGGGGGGGGGGGGGGGGGGGGGGGGGGGGGGGGGGGGGGGGAAAAAAAAAAAAAAAAAAAAAAAAAAAAAAAAAAAAAAAAAAAAAAAAAAAAAAAAAAAAAAAAAAAAAAAAAAAAAAAAAAAAAAAAAAAAAAAAAAAAAAAAAAAAAAAAAAAAAAAAAAAAAAAAAAAAAAAAAAAAAAAAAAAAAAAAAAAAAAAAAAAAAAAAAAAAAAAAAAAAAAAAAAAAAAAAAAAAAAAAAAAAAAAAAAAAAAAAAAAAAAAAAAAAAAAAAAAAAAAAAAAAAAAAAAAAAAAAAAAAAAAAAAAAAAAAAAAAAAAAAAAAAAAAAAAAAAAA
>NW_026913492.1:0-7520 GCF_034315485.1 Pezoporus occidentalis | reverse complement strand
GTTAGGGGAGAAATGGGTTAGGGTTAGGGTTAGGTTTAGGGTTAGGGTTAGGGTTAGGGTTAGGGTTAGGGTTGAGAACCTCTGTGGGTCATTAGAATGCTCTTGAACATGCTTTATTATGCTCACTGTGTTACATTTACTGTGTTTTCCTATATATCTATATATATAGTGTTGCACTCACTTTGTTACAGTTACAGGGGAGAAATGGGTTAGGGTTAGGGTTAGGGTTAGGGTTAGGGTTAGGGTTGAGAACCTCTGTGGGTCATTAGAATGCTCTTGAACATGCTTTATTTTGCTCACTTTGTTACGTTTACTGTGTTTTCCTATATATCTATATATATAGTATTGCACTCACTTTGTTACAGTTACAGGGGAGAAATGGGTTAGGGTTAGGGTTAGGGTTAGGGTTGAGAACCTCTGTGGGTCATTAGAATGCTCTTGAACATGTTTTATTTTGCTCACTTTGTTACGTTTCCTCTGTTTTCCTGTATATATATATACATATAGTATTACACTCACTTTGTTACAGTTACAGGGGAGAAATGGGGTAGGGTTAGGGTTAGGTTTAGGGTTAGGGTTAGGGTTAGGGTTAGGGTTAGGGTTAGGGTTAGGGTTGAGAACCTCTGTGGGTCATTAGAATGCTCTTGAACATGTTTTATTTTGCTCACTTTGTTACGTTTCCTCTGTTTTCCTGTATATATATATACATATAGTATTACACTCACTTTGTTACAGTTACAGGGGAGAAATGGGTTAGGGTTAGGGTTAGGTTTAGGGTTAGGGTTAGGGTTAGGGTTAGGGTTAGGGTTGAGTACCTCTGTGGGTCATTAGAATGCTCTTGAACATGCTTTATTATATATAGTGTTGCACTCGCTTTGTTACAGTTAGAGGGGAGAAATGGGTTAGGGTTAGGTTTAGGGGGTTAGGGTTAGGGTTAGGGTTAGGGTTAGGGTTAGGGTTAGGGTTGAGAACCTCTGTGGGTCATTAGAATGCTCTTGAACATGCTTTATTTTGATCACTTTGTTACGTTTCCTCTGTTTTCCTGTATATATATATACATATAGTATTACACTCACTTTGTTACAGTTACAGGGGAGAAATGGGTTAGGGTTAGGGTTAGGTTTAGGGTTAGGGTTAGGGTTAGGGTTAGGGTTAGGGTTGAGAACCTCTGTGGGTCATTAGAATGCTCTTGAACATGTTTTATTTTGCTCACTTTGTTACGTTTCCTCTGTTTTCCTGTATATATATATACATATAGTATTACACTCACTTTGTTACAGTTACAGGGGAGAAATGGGTTAGGGTTAGTGTTAGGGTTAGGGTTAGGGTTAGGGTTAGGGTTGAGTACCTCTGTGGGTCATTAGAATGCTCTTGAACATGCTTTATTTTGCTCACTTTGTTACATTTACTGTGTTTTCCTATATATCTATATATATAGTGTTGCACTCACTTTGTTACAGTTACAGGGGAGAAATGGGTTAGGGTTAGGGTTAGGGTTAGGGTTAGGGTTAGGGTTGAGAACCTCTGTGGGTCATTAGAATGCTCTTGAACATGCTTTATTTTGCTCACTTTGTTACGTTTACTGTGTTTTCCTATATATATATATATATAGTATTACACTCACTTTGTTACAGTTACAGGGGAGAAATGGGTTTAGGGTTAGGGTTTAGGGTTAGGGTTAGGGTTAGGGTTAGGGTTAGGGTTGAGAACCTCTGTGGGTCATTAGAATGCTCTTGAACATGTTTTATTTTGCTCACTTTGTTACGTTTCCTCTGTTTTCCTGTATATATATATACATATAGTATTACACTCACTTTGTTACAGTTACAGGGGAGAAATGGGTTAGGGTTAGGGTTAGGTTTAGGGTTAGGGTTAGGGTTAGGGTTAGGGTTAGGGTTAGGGTTAGGGTTGAACCTCTGTGGGTCATTAGAATGCTCTTGAACATGTTTTATTTTGCTCACTTTGTTACGTTTCCTCTGTTTTCCTGTATATATATATATATAGTATTACACTCACTTTGTTACAGTTACAGGGGAGAAATGGGTTAGGGTTAGGGTTAGGGTTAGGGTTAGGGTTAGGGTTGGGTTGAGAACCTCTGTGGGTCATTAGAATGCTCTTGAACATGCTTTATTTTGCTCACTTTGTTACATTTACTGTGTTTTCCTATATATCTATATATATAGTGTTGCACTCACTTTGTTACAGTTACAGGGGAGAAATGGGTTAGGGTTAGGGTTAGGGTTAGGGTTAGGGTTAGGGTTGAGAACCTCTGTGGGTCATTAGAATGCTCTTGAACATACTTTATTTTGCTCACTTTGTTACGTTTACTGTGTTTTCCTATATATATATATATATAGTATTACACTCGCTTTGTTACAGTTACAGGGGAGAAATGGGGTAGGGTTAGGTTTACGGTTAGGGTTAGGGTTAGGGTTAGGGTTAGGGTTAGGGTTAGGGTTAGGGTTGAACCTCTGTGGGTCATTAGAATCCTCTTGAACATGCTTTATTTTGATCACTTTGTTACGTTTCCTCTGTTTTCCTGTATATATATATACATATAGTATTACACTCACTTTGTTACAGTTACAGGGGAGAAATGGGTTAGGGTTAGGGTTAGGTTTAGGGTTAGGGTTAGGGTTAGGGTTAGGGTTAGGGTTAGGGTTGAGAACCTCTGTGGGTCATTAGAATGCTCTTGAACATGTTTTATTTTGCTCACTTTGTTACGTTTCCTCTGTTTTCCTGTATATATATATACATATAGTATTACACTCACTTTGTTACAGTTACAGGGGAGAAATGGGTTAGGGTTAGTGTTAGGGTTAGGGTTAGGGTTAGGGTTAGGGTTGAGTACCTCTGTGGGTCATTAGAATGCTCTTGAACATGCTTTATTTTGCTCACTTTGTTACATTTACTGTGTTTTCCTATATATCTATATATATAGTGTTGCACTCACTTTGTTACAGTTACAGGGGAGAAATGGGTTAGGGTTAGGGTTAGGGTTAGGGTTAGGGTTGGGGTTGAGAACCTCTGTGGGTCATTAGAATGCTCTTGAACATACTTTATTTTGCTCACTTTGTTACGTTTACTGTGTTTTCCTATATATCTAGATATATAGTATTACACTCGCTTTGTTACAGTTAGAGGGGAGAAATGGGGTAGGGTTAGGTTTACGGTTAGGGTTAGGGTTAGGGTTAGGGTTAGGGTTAGGGTTAGGGTTGAGAACCTCTGTGGGTCATTAGAATCCTCTTGAACATGCTTTATTTTGATCACTTTGTTACGTTTCCTCTGTTTTCCTGTATATATATATACATATAGTATTACACTCACTTTGTTACAGTTACAGGGGAGAAATGGGTTAGGGTTAGGGTTAGGGTTAGGGTTAGGGTTAGGGTTAGGGTTGAGAACCTCTGTGGGTCATTAGAATGCTCTTGAACATGTTTTATTTTGCTCACTTTGTTACGTTTCCTCTGTTTTCCTGTATATATATATACATATAGTATTACACTCACTTTGTTACAGTTACAGGGGAGAAATGGGTTAGGGTTAGGGTTAGGGTTAGGGTTAGGGTTAGGGTTGAGTACCTCTGTGGGTCATTAGAATGCTCTTGAACATGCTTTATTTTGCTCACTTTGTTACATTTACTGTGTTTTCCTATATATCTATATATATAGTGTTGCACTCACTTTGTTACAGTTACAGGGGAGAAATGGGTTAGGGTTAGGGTTAGGGTTAGGGTTAGGGTTGGGGTTGAGAACCTCTGTGGGTCATTAGAATGCTCTTGAACATACTTTATTTTGCTCACTTTGTTACGTTTACTGTGTTTTCCTATATATCTAGATATATAGTATTACACTCGCTTTGTTACAGTTAGAGGGGAGAAATGGGGTAGGGTTAGGTTTACGGTTAGGGTTAGGGTTAGGGTTAGGGTTAGGGTTAGGGTTGAGAACCTCTGTGGGTCATTAGAATCCTCTTGAACATGCTTTATTTTGATCACTTTGTTACGTTTCCTCTGTTTTCCTGTATATATATATACATATAGTATTACACTCACTTTGTTACAGTTACAGGGGAGAAATGGGTTAGGGTTAGGGTTAGGTTTAGGGTTAGGGTTAGGGTTAGGGTTAGGGTTAGGGTTGGGTTGAGAACCTCTGTGGGTCATTAGAATGCTCTTGAACATGTTTTATTTTGCTCACTTTGTTACGTTTCCTCTGTTTTCCTGTATATATATATACATATAGTATTACACTCACTTTGTTACAGTTACAGGGGAGAAATGGGTTAGGGTTAGTGTTAGGGTTAGGGTTAGGGTTAGGGTTAGGGTTGAGTACCTCTGTGGGTCATTAGAATGCTCTTGAACATGCTTTATTTTGCTCACTTTGTTACATTTACTGTGTTTTCCTATATATCTATATATATAGTGTTGCACTCACTTTGTTACAGTTACAGGGGAGAAATGGGTTAGGGTTAGGGTTAGGGTTAGGGTTAGGGTTGGGGTTGAGAACCTCTGTGGGTCATTAGAATGCTCTTGAACATACTTTATTTTGCTCACTTTGTTACGTTTACTGTGTTTTCCTATATATCTAGATATATAGTATTACACTCGCTTTGTTACAGTTAGAGGGGAGAAATGGGGTAGGGTTAGGTTTACGGTTAGGGTTAGGGTTAGGGTTAGGGTTAGGGTTAGGGTTGAGAACCTCTGTGGGTCATTAGAATCCTCTTGAACATGCTTTATTTTGATCACTTTGTTACGTTTCCTCTGTTTTCCTGTATATATATATACATATAGTATTACACTCACTTTGTTACAGTTACAGGGGAGAAATGGGTTAGGGTTAGGGTTAGGTTTAGGGTTAGGGTTAGGGTTAGGGTTAGGGTTAGGGTTAGGGTTAGGGTTGAGAACCTCTGTGGGTCATTAGAATGCTCTTGAACATGTTTTATTTTGCTCACTTTGTTACGTTTCCTCTGTTTTCCTGTATATATATATACATATAGTATTACACTCACTTTGTTACAGTTACAGGGGAGAAATGGGTTAGGGTTAGTGTTAGGGTTAGGGTTAGGGTTAGGGTTAGGGTTGAGTACCTCTGTGGGTCATTAGAATGCTCTTGAACATGCTTTATTTTGCTCACTTTGTTACATTTACTGTGTTTTCCTATATATCTATATATATAGTATTGCACTCACTTTGTTACAGTTACAGGGGAGAAATGGGTTAGGGTTAGGGTTAGGGTTAGGGTTAGGGTTAGGGTTAGGGTTAGGGTTAGAACCTCTGTGGGTCATTAGAATGCTCTTGAACATGCTTTATTTTGATCACTTTGTTACGTTTCCTCTGTTTTCCTGTATATATATATATATAGTATTACACTCACTTTGTTACAGTTACAGGGGAGAAATGGGTTAGGGTTAGGGTTAGGGTTAGGGTTAGGGTTAGGGTTAGGTTTGAGAACCTCTGTGGGTCATTAGAATGCTCTTGAACATGTTTTATTTTGCTCACTTTGTTACGTTTCCTCTGTTTTCCTGTATATATATATACATATAGTATTACACTCACTTTGTTACAGTTACAGGGGAGAAATGGGTTAGGGTTAGTGTTAGGGTTAGGGTTAGGGTTAGGGTTAGAGTTTAGTACCTCTGTGGGTCATTAGAATGCTCTTGAACATGCTTTATTTTGCTCACTTTGTTACATTTACTGTGTTTTCCTATATATCTATATATATAGTGTTGCACTCACTTTGTTACAGTTACAGGGGAGAAATGGGTTAGGGTTAGGGTTAGGGTTAGGGTTAGGGTTGGGGTTGAGAACCTCTGTGGGTCATTAGAATGCTCTTGAACATACTTTATTTTGCTCACTTTGTTACGTTTACTGTGTTTTCCTATATATCTATATATATAGTATTACACTCGCTTTGTTACAGTTAGAGGGGAGAAATGGGGTAGGGTTAGGTTTACGGTTAGGGTTAGGGTTAGGGTTAGGGTTAGGGTTAGGGTTGAGAACCTCTGTGGGTCATTAGAATCCTCTTGAACATGCTTTATTTTGATCACTTTGTTACGTTTCCTCTGTTTTCCTGTATATATATATACATATAGTATTACACTCACTTTGTTACAGTTACAGGGGAGAAATGGGTTAGGGTTAGGGTTAGGTTTAGGGTTAGGGTTAGGGTTAGGGTTAGGGTTAGGGTTGGGGTTGAGAACCTCTGTGGGTCATTAGAATGCTCTTGAACATGTTTTATTTTGCTCACTTTGTTACGTTTCCTCTGTTTTCCTGTATATATATATACATATAGTATTACACTCACTTTGTTACAGTTACAGGGGAGAAATGGGTTAGGGTTAGTGTTAGGGTTAGGGTTAGGGTTAGGGTTGAGTACCTCTGTGGGTCATTAGAATGCTCTTGAACATGCTTTATTTTGCTCACTTTGTTACATTTACTGTGTTTTCCTATATATCTATATATATAGTGTTGCACTCACTTTGTTACAGTTACAGGGGAGAAATGGGTTAGGGTTAGGTTTAGGGTTAGGGTTAGGGTTAGGGTTAGGGTTAGGGTTAGGGTTGAGAACCTCTGTGGGTCATTAGAATGCTCTTGAACATGTTTTATTTTGCTCACTTTGTTGTGTTGCACTCACTTTGTTACAGTTACAGGGGAGAAATGGGTTAGGGTTAGGGTTAGGGTTAGGGTTAGGGTTGGGGTTGAGAACCTCTGTGGGTCATTAGAATGCTCTTGAACATACTTTATTTTGCTCACTTTGTTACGTTTACTGTGTTTTCCTATATATCTAGATATATAGTATTACACTCGCTTTGTTACAGTTAGAGGGGAGAAATGGGGTAGGGTTAGGTTTACGGTTAGGGTTAGGGTTAGGGTTAGGGTTAGGGTTGAGAACCTCTGTGGGTCATTAGAATCCTCTTGAACATGCTTTATTTTGATCACTTTGTTACGTTTCCTCTGTTTTCCTGTATATATATATACATATAGTATTACACTCACTTTGTTACAGTTACAGGGGAGAAATGGGTTAGGGTTAGGGTTAGGTTTAGGGTTAGGGTTAGGGTTAGGGTTAGGGTTAGGGTTAGGGTTGAGAACCTCTGTGGGTCATTAGAATGCTCTTGAACATGTTTTATTTTGCTCACTTTGTTACGTTTCCTCTGTTTTCCTGTATATATATATACATATAGTATTACACTCACTTTGTTACAGTTACAGGGGAGAAATGGGTTAGGGTTAGTGTTAGGGTTAGGGTTAGGGTTAGGGTTGAGTACCTCTGTGGGTCATTAGAATGCTCTTGAACATGCTTTATTTTGCTCACTTTGTTACATTTACTGTGTTTTCCTATATATCTATATATATAGTGTTGCACTCACTTTGTTACAGTTACAGGGGAGAAATGGGTTAGGGTTAGGGTTAGGGTTAGGGTTAGGGTTGGGGTTGAGAACCTCTGTGGGTCATTAGAATGCTCTTGAACATACTTTATTTTGCTCACTTTGTTACGTTTACTGTGTTTTCCTATATATCTAGA
>NW_026913491.1:0-9757 GCF_034315485.1 Pezoporus occidentalis | reverse complement strand
TACCATGACCAGGGCGCGTTGCTATGGCATGATGGTGCTGGTGTACACCATCGGGTTCCTCACCTCCCTGGTGCACATCACACTGGCGGGGAGGTTGTCCTTCTGTCAGGCCAGGAGCATCAACCACTTCTTCTGTGAGCTGCCCACCCTCCTGCAGCTCTCCTGCTCAGACACAAGCACAAATGAGGTCTTGCAGGTATACAACGCTGTGTTTAATGCCATGGGCCCTCTCCTGATGATCCTGGTGTCCTACACCTACATCCTCCACACCGTCCTGCAGATCCCTTTGGCCACGAGGAGGCTGAAGGTCTTCTCTACTTGCACCTCCCACTTGGCTGCCATCACCATCTTCTACGCACCCGCGATCCTCACCTACATCCAGCCTCATGAGGCATCCTCATGGGATCAGGGAAAGCTGGTGTCGGTGTGTTACTGCATCCTCACCCCAACCCTCAACCCCCTCATCTACAGCCTGAGGAACAAGGAGGTGAAGGGGGCTCTGAGGAGGCTGTGGGAGAGAAAGCTGCTGCCACATCTATGCAGGGTTTGAAAGCACATTTGGAGCTCTTCAGTACTGTTTAGGTAAGGAAGAAACATGTGGTCATGGAATTGATAATTACTGGCCATTATTGGTCATTATTGCTCCCTATTGGTCATTATTACAGTTAAGGAGATCACAAAGCAAGTGCAGGGTATGGAGAACCTGCATAACAAATGGTTCTCTTCAAAGAGCCTCAGGTGGTTTTAAGTGTGGCCTGAGCATTCAATATTTCATCCAAGTAGGTATCAGCTCCTCAATAGCAGCCCTGAGACAGCACCATGGTGTTTTGTGTCTTTATTGTGCTAAATGAAAGTAGAGCCCACAAAAAGGAGGCTCAGACTTCACATAAGGCACTGACCACTGTCTCCATTGCCTGCTTGATAAGCATTTTCTCAATGATGAACTGCGGGAAGGTCAAGAGGATTTGATAGAGCTCTGGTGTCTGCAACACAAGGAGGTCACAGAGCTGCTGAAGCAAGTACAGGGGAGGCAACAAGGATGGTCTGGGGCTGGAGCACCTCCCGTACGGAGCCAGGCTGATAATATTGGGTCTGTTCATCCTGGAGAAGAGAAGCTGTGTGGAGACCTCAGAGAAGCTTCCGGTACCTAAAGGGGCTACAAGAAGCCTGGGGAGGAGCTTTGGACAAGGGCCTGTAGGGACAGGCCAAGGGGAATGGCTTTAACCTGCCAGAGGGGAGACTGAGATGAGCTCTTAGGCAGAAGCTCTTCCCTGTGAGGGTGCTGAGGCGCTGGCACAGGGTGCCCAGAGAAGCTGTGGCTGCCCCATCCCTGGCAGTGTTCAAGGCCAGGTTGGACACAGGGCTTGGAGCAAGCTGCTCTAGCGGAAGGTGTCCCTGCCCATTGGAGGGGGATTGGATCTGGATGAGCTTTAAAGACCCTTCCAACAGAAACCAGGCTGGGATTCTGTGAAATAAATTCCTGACAGTCTGTTGGTCAACAAAGCCCTTGTGCTAAATGGGGACGAGTCATATCTGAGCCTCTGCTCTGCTGTGAATTTAAGTAGGGGTACAAAGAGCCTTAGTGCTGGTGGGAGAGAGGATTTGGGGTCTTCCTCACCCCTGAACAGCCAAGGTGCTGCTGGCCTGGGTCCCCTGATGAAGCTGATGGAGCAAGTGCAATAACCAGCTGACTGTATCTGGAACTTCAAGCTGCATTATTCACCCTGCACAAGTGCACCCACGTATTCTTAGTGCCTCTTTTTGCCTTTATGTAGTTCTTTTCAATAATCTCTGAATTACATATTTTTCTTGTTTCCAAAATTGATTGAGGCTTATTTCTCCCTCTGTTATATTGATCTTCCCACATCTCAATCCTTGGTTTTAGCCCAGTACCCAATGGGGAAGAAAGACATTCAAAACCACCCAGAAATCCTTTTCTACCCTCCTCCAGTGCATCTCCTGGACTGTCACAGTCTGGTGCCTTCCAGCAGGAAAACAGATTGACATTGAAAACTGGGTTTAAACCCAGGCACACAGTCTCTCTCTCACACACACACGCACTGCACACACACCCCCCCCCCCCCGCCCCCTTGACCTCCCCCTGCTCTCAGAGGGATGGGGAAGAAAATCAAAAGAATGGAACTCCCACTGGTTGAGATAAGAATGGTTTAGTAACTAATCTATAACACAAAACACCACCAATAATAATAAAGGAAATAACAAGGGAAGAGAATACAAAACCTCATCACCCACTGACTGATAACTCCTCCACCCCCCCAGCCCAACCGTGCACCAACCAATACCTCGTCCAACCCCGCAGTCCCAGCCCTTCCAGGTAACTCTCAGTTACCTCCTGGGCATGACGTGCTGTGGTATGGAATACCTCTTTGGTCAGTTTGGGTCAGGTGTCCTGTCTCTGCTTCCTCCCGGCTTCCCCTCCTCCCTAGCAGAGCATGAGGCTCACAAAGTCCTTGGTCAGTCTAAACATGTGAGCAGTAACTAAAAATGTCAGTGCTCTCAGTGCTGTTCCCAGGCCGAAAGAACTCACAGGTAAGAGTGAGGAATTTTATTGGAGCTGAGGGACAAGGTCACAAATCTTGCAAGGAAAACAAATATTTATCAGTGACGAAACCTGTAACTGAATAAAGCTGATTGGTGTTTCCTGTGAGGAAAAGAGGCCTGGTATAATTGAAGGTAATCTCTTCCCACAGGCTGGTGACTGTGAAGTGAAATGAAGTTTGAGGTTCCTTTCCTCTTAGTTTCTTTCCAAGGAAGATGTGATTTGTGGTGTGTATTTCTCATTCAATACTGTCATTGACTCATGTGCAGGAATTGTGGATGAACCTATATAAAATGATGAGGATCAGTGGAAAATCCCATTGTTTTAGTGTCCCAAAGTCTCTCACTTAAGATGAACTTGGTGTGCTAGGTGATACAACTCTTTTATGTTGCCATCTGCTGAGCAATCTCCTCTCACACTTGACCAGAGCTGCCTTCACCTCCTTGTTCCTCGGGCTGTAGATGAATGGGTTGAGCATGGAGGTGAGCAAAGCGTAGAAGATGGAGGCCACCTTGTCCAGGCTCCTGTGGCTAGAAGGAGGTTGTAGGTACATGAAGAATGATGTCCCCAAAAATAAGGCAACAGCCGTCAAATGGGAGGCACAGCTGTGGAAGGCTCTGGCCCTGCTCTGTGCTGAGCACACCCTCAGCACGGTGCGGATGATAGAGACGTAGGAGAGCAAAATGACCACGCTCATGACCACATTGGTGGTGAGAAAGGCAAAGATGACCATCTCGCTGTTGTATTTATTAGGGCAGAGGAGTTTAAGCACAGGTATGATGTCACAGAAGAAACGGTCAATGTGTTTGGGTCCACAGAAGGAACCTCCAAACGTGCACCATGTGTAGATGATGGCACTGAGGAAGGCAAATAGGTAGGACGATGCTACCAGCTGCCAGCAGACGCGGCTGGAGATGATGGTCACATAATGCAGGGGTTGGCAGATAGCAACGTGCCGGTCGTAGGCCATCATGGCCAGGCGATGACACTCAATAGTAGCAAAGAAAGCAAAGGTGAGGAACTGCATCATGCAGCCAGTGAAAGAAATTCACATTTGGACCATATCTAACCTCAATCAATAACCATTGTAACTGCTACTTTTTAGAATATTCTACTACATTTTCTAACCCAAATTATGTATACTTTTTTTTTTTTCAGTTGAGGTATTTAGAAATGAACAGCAAGAGCATTGAAGCAACAGGTGGCATGACCCATGGGTGTTAAGATGCTTGCTTTAAAAAGGAGTTGATGTTTCATCAGCCTGATTCCAAAGGCTGATTTATTCATGTCCTTGATGATCGAACTCTTTTATTTTGCCAGTGGTAGAACAACCTCCTCCTGCACTTTGCCAGAGCCCCTTTCACCTCTTTATTCCTCAGGCTGTAGATGAAGGGGTTAAGCATGGGGTTGATCACAGTGTAGATAATAGAGGCAACTTTATCCAGGCTCCTGTAGCTAGATGGAGATTGTAGGTACATGAAGAATGCTGACCCAAAGAAGGAGGCAACAGCCATCAAATGGGATGCGCAGGTGTGGAAGGCTCTGGCCCTGCTCTGTGCTGAACACGTATTCAGCACGGTGCGGATGATAGAGATGTAGGAGAGCACAATGGTCATGCTTGTGCCCGCGATGTTGATAGTGACAAAGGCAAAGATGACCATCTCACTGCTGTGGGTGTTGGAGCACACGAGCTTTAGCACTGGGACGAGGTCGCAGAAGAAGTGGTCAATGTGGTTGGGACCACAGAAGAAACCGCCAAACACGGACCATGTGCAGATGGTAGCACTGAGGAAGGCAAATAGGTAGGATGATGCTACCAGCTGCCAGCAGACACGGCTGGAGATGATGGTCACATAAAGCAGGGGCTGGCAGATGGCAACATGCCGGTCGTAGGCCATCGTGGCCAGGAGGTGACCCTCAATAGTAGCAAAGAAAGCAAAGGTGAGGAACTGCATCATGCAGGCAGTGAAAGAAATGGTTCTGTCCTCTGATAACAGGTCTGCCAGCATCCTGGGGGAGATGACTGTGGAACAGCAGATGTCAGTGAAGGCAAAATGGGTGAGGAAGAAGTACATGGGGGTGTGGAGGCTGGGAGACACCCGAACCAAGACAATAATGCCAATGTTCCCCACCAAAGTGACAATGTAAATCAATAGAAACAAGACAAAAAGAGGGGTCTGCAGACATGGGCTGTCTGTAATTCCCAACAGGATGAATTTATTCTGGGTGTGATTTCCTCCCATGACCAGGTGTTACCTGCTGAGGCAAAAAGAAGAGAAACATCAAAACATTCAAAAATGGAAATTCATATTTGGACCATACCTAATTCTAATCGGTGACCATTTTAACTACTACATTTTAGTATATTCTACTACATTTCTTTCACCCAAACTATATAGACTTTATGGTTTTATGTTGAGATATTTCAAAAAGAACAAAGAGCATACTGAAGCAACAAATGCCATTTTTCAGATTTCTATGCTGGGACAATTAGAACTCTGGATTTATTCACAGACGTTGGTTCTTTATATTTGAGAAAAGAATCAGATCTTCAAACACCTTACAATTGGAGGCAATTTGTGTCAGAAGGCACCTCAGAGGAAGCTCATAGGAGTGAACGTAAACCTGAAGCAAGAAAAAAATCACATTCCCAGTGAAATCCCAGCTTACACATGAATGACCTCCAGAAATTTTCCCTCGGCTTCTAGTTGTCATTCCAGTCACCAGATCACATTTATCAGAATATTTGAGATCATTCACAACAGACAATATTCACATGGATAAATACATGATTTATAAGTTTCCGAGCTCCAGCATGCTGAAACATCCTAAACCCATGGGCATTAAGTTGCTTGCTTTCAAAAGTACTTGGTGTTATAACAGGTTGATTCCAAAGGCTGATTTGTTAGTGATTATGTTCTGCTGATGATCTGCAATGTTACATTTCTTTATAACAGAGTAAGATTCATCCTCATTTAACTCTTGAATAAATCAGTTCATTTTGCTTTAGCTGCCTATGGAAACACAACCTGCATCAGACATTGCTCCCTCTTCTTATAAAAAGAACCCACACTGGTAAGGCTGTTTTCTGACATAGCTCCCAAAAAACGGACAGGAGAACACGCAGAAGCAATCCCACTGCTTTGTGTTCGTTTTACCTCCTGTGCCTTCCCTCTGTCACCGAGTGATGGGAGCCAATGGTTTATCCCCAGTGCAGCAGTGCATCCACACGCAGGCGTCAGCTCTGTTAAGCACCTGATGTGAAGAGAGGGGAGCTCCTGCAGACTCCAAGAGCCCAGCTTGTGGTGCTGGGGCTGTAAATACAGTTGCATGTGCTCTCCTGGGAGGAAGCCTCCAGGGCTGCTCATGATTTACCACAGGAAAACAAAGAGAAAGAAAAGCAAAGGGTGTGAAATCACCTCTGAAAGGCATTGTGGTGCTTGGGCATCTGAGAGACGTGGAGTGGGTGAGCCATGCCTGAGCACAGCTGCACAGCAGCAGTGATGAGCAGCTCCTAAGATATTTCTGACATACTTGTGGACCATGCAAAGTATTTCATCTGACCTTGACAAATGAATGAGAATGGGTTTAAAGACATTTCAGATCTTGCACAGGGTCCCCAAGTGGGACATGAAGCACAAGTGAATCTATCTCTGGAGCTGCTAATGTCCATCTGTGGATACTTGAGAGCCCAGTTTTCCATCCCCAAGAGGATTATCCACATATAGTGCCTGGATTTCCAACACCTGAGCTGGTGCCTCTGGGCTTCCCCACATGTGAGAAAGGGGCATTTTGAGGCAGCGCTGTATTGTCCCAGGATGAACTATTAGACCTTTATCCCCCTGAGCAGCCACAGCTGGGGTTCCCTCTTCCCATTTGCCCCCATCTCTGTTTAAGCTCAGCCCAGGGAGATCGGGCTATGTTAGAGGAGTTCTCGCTTCCAGTTTAGCAGGAGGCATGCATATCTTTATCATCCTTTGTTGGTGATCTAGGCTTCCTCAAGGGTCTTTTTAGCAGTTGCTAGACAGGATTCTGACCAGGGGATTGACTTGGCTTGGCCTTGTATCTGCTTCACCATCACCAACTTTCCTGATGCTCTGGAGTCTTGGCTGCAGTTGACATTGTTCTGTGTCCTTGCTCTACTTCTCTTGCTCAGGTACTGTGGGATGGTCCCTACACACTGTGGTGTTCTCCTTTGTCTCTGTTTAAAGAGATTAAGGAAACAAACCCCTGTGGCAGTCCCTATGCTCCTGCAGAGTAGAAACCATCACCTTCTGCACCCAACAGCCCAGCCAGTGCTCACTGCTCTGGCAGTATCTCTCCATCCAGACCACGTCCCTGCATGGGTAAAAATGGAGTTATTCTTCTCAGGGACAGAAATAGAGTAGAAAGGGGAACTTATTTCCCAGTATTTTTCTCTGGTCATTATTTAATTTTCCTTTACCAAGTATGATATTAGACTTCCAGGGCAGGACCTCTGTTGTCTACCTGGTATGGGTGAATTCTGCTTCACAATGATAGGAAGAGCCGACCCACTAATAGGGAGCATGAGCTGGGATTAGACCATCGTGAGACAGGTTAGTTTTACACTACTGATGGTGTATTGTTGCAATAGTAATCCTGCTCAGTACGAGAGGAACCACAGGTTCAGACCCCTGGTGCGTGTGCTTGTCTGAGGAGCCACTGGCGCGAGGCTACCGGCTTATGACAGCGCCTCTAAGAGCCCGCCTAGACACTTGTTGTGCTATTGCATCATTGGTCGCTTGTGATTGACCCAGGAGATGACAATCTTGCTCAGAATGCGTGGTTAAAGGTCTTTCCAAATCTTCGTTAGCGAGAACAGGCCTTCCTCATCGGAGAAGGAAAACTCCTATCTTCAAACCCGGGCTGATGGAGCTCGCCTAGCCTTGTGTGGTCTTCCATCAAAGAGAAGGACACTCTTACAAAACCTACGACCTGTGGACTTTGCTGTCACCGTCCTAGCTAGCCAGGTCGTGGCAGTTAAACCTCAGGTTTAAAGGGGGGGGGGCAGTTCTACGCAAGCTGTGCTTCACCTAAAAAGTCCACTGAGGAGGCTGGAAGGGCTCACTCTCACTTGCCTAAGGGTCGAAACGGTAGGTGACAGGGTGCATGGGAAGCTGCAGATTCAATGCTGCATATGGGCGGACTTAGATCAGGAGTTGACAGCTGTGGTCAGACACTTCCTGATTGCCTAAGCAACCTTTTATCCAACCGGATTTGGATAGCCCACTTGCCCTTGGTCATTGTGCTTGTAGTAAGCGTGGTTAAAACCCTTCCCAAATCTTCGCTCACGAAGCCAAGCCATCAGCCAATCAAACCTGGTATGGGAATTTTCTGTCTACAGCCCGGATTTTCTGCATTATGTGGACCCTTTCTCTGCAAAGACTGAAGCATAATCATGCAATGGTGCTCTCAGTATAAAATGTATTTCCAAAACCTCAGGCCTGTGTCTTGTATTGCTGGAATTCACAATTCTGTATTTCCTGCACATTAGACCAAGGTTTCTCTTGGAGATTCACAAAGTTGAATCCACTACATGCAAGATTATGGCAATCCAGACCTTTCTTGGGGACTTCTCTGACCTCTATTATGAATGAAGGTGCTTTGAAAGTCTTTTAAAATGTGGTAGTGATGAATCCCCACCAAAGGGCAGATACTATTGAGAAACCACTACCCCCTGATCCACACCTTTGCTTTCCAGCTCCCTGTTGACAGCAATAGAAGCCATGATCTCCATGGCAGCCTGACCACAACAGAGCACAGGAGCTGTGGTGTTGCTCAGCAGCCTTCAGACCTCCTACGTGGCAGCCCATGGTGGCCTGGAGCAATGGCATTGCCTGCCCTGATGTCTCTTCTGTTGCTTTCCTGTGCAGAGAGCTGATGGGTGATGGACACACATTGCATACATAAACCACCCCAAAATACTCCACTGTGTGCATTACCTCAGCCCATAGAGCTGCAGCCTCTGCCAGGACCATGGTGAAACCTGGAGCCGTGGCTGAGCCTTAGGGCTATCCTAGACACACATAATAACCTAGGCTGGAGGGAGAAGCTCCATGGCTGGATTGAATCAAGCCAGGATCAAAGTGTTTGCTGATTCCTTAACAACACACAACTCACAGGCACCCAGGGTCAATCAGCTGAATCCTGCTTTGTTCCCAAAGCTTCCTGATAATTCCCTGGTTATTATTTAACCCATATGAGGGTTGTTTTCCTGCTGAGCTTTGGGGACAACCAAGGACAGAGGTTTCACACCCTCCCTGGCCCCTATGTCAGTGTTTGACTGCTCTTACAGTGGGGTTTTCTCTCTCCCTCTGTTTCTAACTGGAATTTCCCATGCTGCAAATTCACAATAGGAAATCTCAGATAAAGATAAAGCACATGGAGAACTTGGCAGGAGGCACCAAGTCAAAAAGAATGGAACACCATTAATTCTTACATGAATCCTTTGTCTCTGAAATCATAGAATAATGGAATGGTTTGGGTTGGAAGGGAGCTTAAAGCTCCTCCAGCTCCAACCCCTGCCATGGGCAGGGACCCCTTCCACTGGAGCAGCTTGCTCCAAGCCCCTGTGTCCAACCTGCCCTTGAGCACTGCCAGGGATGGGGCAGCCACAGCTTCTCTGGGCACCCTGTGCCAGCGCCTCAGCACCCTCCCAGGGAAGAGCTTCTGCCTAAGAGCTCAGCTCAGTCTCCCCTCGGGCAGGTTCAAGCCATTCCCCTTGGCCTGTTCCTACAGGGCCTTGTCCAAAGACCCTCTCCCGGTTTCTTGTAGCCCCTCTTAAGGTACTGAAAGGCCACAATAAGGTCTCTCTGGTGCCTTCTACAACAATATTCAATGACTTTATGTCCAGCTGCTCTCTCCTTCACCATCACCAAGTGTTTAAACAGGAACATGAGCTCTTAGTGTCTTGAAAACACAAGTCTGTGGCTACAACCCTATCGCTCTGCTCATTGTGGTTTCACTTTGGAGCTGCTGCTCTCAAAACCAGATTTTGCTCCTTGTTGTGTGTGTTTAAGGAAACCAGTGGTTTGCTGTGTCTAAGGGCTGCCACTGCCTTCAATGGGGTTATCCTCTGACCAGGAGAGCAGAGCAAACACCAGGTGAGGTTCCAGGAAGCAGCTGCAGCAGCCAGCATTGCAATGCATCTTCCTGCTGGGTCATGATGAGCAGGCA
>NW_026913490.1:0-10733 GCF_034315485.1 Pezoporus occidentalis | reverse complement strand
CGGCGCGGGGCAAGGCTCTGCCCTTAACCCGGTGGCGGTGGGGACATGGATTTGTCACCATCCCCGCTCTGCCCCATGGCTCTGAGGCTGTGCTTTGGGGGGGGGGGCACCCATCGGGGCTCTCACCCGCCGCCGCGCTCCCATCGGCTTCCCTGCGCTCGCCGCTTGGCATGGGGACAAGAGGCTGCGGTTGGGGGATGCTGAGGGCTCTGTAAACACACACACCCCCCTTTCCAGCACCCCCCTGAACCCCCATTTGCCGGTGCTCAGGCCCCGTTTCCCTCGGCGGTGCCGTGAAAAGAAATCTCTTGTTTCTTTTTATTTCAGCGAAGGCGAGACAGAGAGGGCTGCCAAGGTAGAGGCGTTCCCTAGAGAACTGTAGCTTGACTTAGCGGCAGTTGGGTAGGAAGTTGCTGTAGTGAGCTCGTGCCCACCCGTGCCATCATCTACCTCCCATCACTCTGGAGCCTCCTCGACGCGTCTCCCCAGGCAGCTGCGGCCACCTGGCTCCTGAGGCCAGCCTGTGAGTACCAAAACACCGGTGTCCCCCCCCCCACCTCTTTTAGCATCCCCCCCCCCCACCCCTTTTCCCCACTTTGCCCTGGCTTTTGGCTCCTCAATGCTCTTCCCCCCCCCCCCCCTCCACCCCACCCCATAGGAACGTGAGGGTTTGGGGCCTTTTTAGGGTCTCCCGAGGCGCTGCTGCCGTTATCCCGGTCCTCGGATGGGTGCTGAGGGAATCTGGGGTTCAGCCCCTGGCTTTGCGGCTCTCTGCATCCTCCCGCTTCCTCTTCGGTGGCTGCTTCGCCTTCTGCATCCCTCGGGACACCCTCCGGCATCCCCTTGCTCTTCCCCGGGAGATGCTCGGTGCCACCGGAGAGCTGGTACCCGGGGGGGGTACCAAAAACTGGGGTGCAGGGAGAGCCCCAGCCTTGCCCGGCAGAGCCGCGCTGCAGCATCCCCATCCCTCATCATTTCCATTTTAATGGATTTTCTTCCCTTTTTCCCCTCCTTTTGCTGCATGTCAGCTTCCATTTTTCATAGTTAGCTGAGAACATAGGAAAAGGGAGGGTTTATGTATATATATTTCATGTTTATCCTACCTGCTTTCCGCTCCCCCCCACCCAGCCATCCCAGCCAGCCGCTGCACTCCCTCCCAGTGAAGTATTCCAGCATCAAATCGCGACAGGAACAGGGATTTTCTCCTTCTTTTCCTGCTGGTTTTGGCACACCGGCCGTTCCTTCCCCCGTTCTTCCGGGCAGATCCAAGCTTTTCCAGTCCCTCCATCATTTATTGACAAGACCTCCCCAGGAGGAGGTCAGGAAGGGGGGGGACACACATGGGATATTTGTGCTTTCCTCCCCCAAAACACCCTTTGGGTCTGGCTCCACAGCAGGCTCCTGGAGTTGGTCACGGTGATTCCTGCTGCATCCCAGGGATGCTTTGGGCACGTTGCATCCTTCTTGGTGCCACCGATGGCTCCGTTGGAGGCACAGGGAGAGAGGGATGGATGGATGGATGGATGGATGGATGGATGGATGGATGGATGGATGGGAAGGACAGGAGGAGGTCGCAGGGTACCTGCTGTGATGGGGAGCAGCTCCCAAACTCCCTTTTCTAATCACAGCTCCTGCTTCCTGTTTTCCCACACCGTGGGGTGCCGCCGGAGCGATGTGGTTCGGACCGGGGTACCCGGAGCCTGTCCCCAGCATTCCCAGAAGGAGTTTTCCCTTTTGCCACCTCCTCTTCTAGCCTTTTGTGCCGTCACCCCCTCATCCCGGTGCCCCCCATCCCGTGCTCCGCATCCCGAGCGATCTCATGTTATATATAGGTAGACAGTGGGTGGGCAGCACATGGGTCCATATATAACTATAGGATAGCTGGTGATGGGTGCGTGGGGAAGCGCATTCCCTATCCCAGAGCAGGACTCCCAGCTCTGCTTCCGCAGGGAGGCTGGGGGATACAGTGGATGGAGGGAAAAGAGGCGGAAAACCAGCTTCTATTGCGAGCATCCGGGTCTGGTTTTGCTCCAAAACCCCCAAATTCGGTGCATGGGCAGCCGGGAGGTGCCGGCGAGCGGTTGGAGGTGGGAAAGGGGAGGTTTGGCGTTGGGATCTGCCATGGAGATGGTTCCTGTTCCTCGGTGCTGCCAACGGCCGCCGTTGTGTTGGTTCGGGGCACCCCAAAACGCGCCTGCTCTTGCGCTGCGCCGGATCACCAGGGTTGTGCCCCAAAACTGAGCCCGGAGAGGGCTTCCTATGGGAGCGGGGATGCTCCCGGCTGCAGCGGCACCGTTCGGAGGAGCCCGGGGGCTCTCCCTCCCTCAGTTTCCCCGGCTGCTGGTTCCCTGCCACCAATCCCATCACCCCGAAGGCTTTGGGGATGCGCTGTGCCGGAGGCACCGGTCTGGTTTAGGATGCCAGGATCCTGGTTTATGTTACAGCTCCCGGTGGATGCATTCCACTGGGGTACGCCTGACCCTCGACCACAGGGCACGGCACAGTGATGCCCGTTCACACCAGTGTCATCTCCCCATCCCCTCCCGCCGGTTTCCTGTTATCCAGTGATGGATTTTGAGTTAATTTCCAGTTAATGTCCCCAAAATGTGGGAAGTGTCTCAATAAACCCTCTGGGCCCGCTGTGCCGTGGTTCTGCTTCGGTTCTGCTATGGTTCTGCCATGGGTCTGTTATGGCTCTGCAGTGGTTCTGCTATGGTTCTGTTATGGTTTTGCCATGGTTCCGTTATGGCTCTGCCATGGTTCTGCTATGGTTCTGCTGTGGTTCTCTTATGGCTCTGCTGTGGTTCTTTTGTGGTTCTCTTGTGGTTCTGCTGTGGTTCTGTTGTGGTGCTTTTATGGCTCTGCCGTGGTTCTGCTGTGGTTCCGCTCTGGTTCTCCTATGGTTCTGTTATGGTTCTGCTGTGGTTCTGTTATAGTTCTGCTATGGCTCTGCTGTGGTTCCGTTATGGTTCTCCTATGGTTCTGTTACGGTTCTGCTGTGGTTCTGTTATAGTTCTGCTGTGGTACTGCTATGGCTCTGCCATGGTTCTGCTGTGTTTCTGTTATGGTTCTGCTATGGCTCTGCCGTGGTTCTGCTGTGGTTCCGCTCTGGTTCTGCTGTGGTTCTGCTATGGCTCTGCCATGGTTCTGCTGTGGTTCCGCTCTGGTTCTGCTGTGGTTCTGCTATGGTTCTCTATGGTTCTGTTACAGTTCTGCTGTGGTACTGCTATGGCTCTGCTGTGGTTCTGTTATGGTTCTGCTGTGTTTCTGTTATGGTACTGCTATGGCTCTGCCATGATTCTGCTGTGGTTCCGCTCTGGTTCTCCTATGGTTCTGTTACGGTTCTGTTATGGTTCTGCTATGGCTCTGCCGTGGTTCTGCTGTGGTTCCGCTCTGGTTCCCTATGGTTCTGTTACGGTTCTGCTGTGGTTCTGTTATGGTTCTGCTATGGCTCTGCTGTGGTTCTGTTATGGTTCTGCTGTGGTTCCGCTCTGGTTCTCCTATGGTTCTGTTACGGTTCTGCTGTGTTTCTGCTATGGCTCTGCCATGGTTCTGCTGTGGTTCCGCTCTGGTTCCCTATGGTTCTGTTATGGTTCTGCTGTGTTTCTGTTATGGTTCTGCTATGGCTCTGCCATGGTTCTGCTGTGGTTCTGCTCTGGTTCTCCTATGGTTCTGTTACGGTTCTGCTGTGGTACTGCTATGGCTCTGCTGTGGTTCTGTTACAGTTCTGCTGTGTTTCTGTTATGGTTCTGCTATGGCTCTGCCATGGTTCTGCTGTGGTTCCGCTCTGGTTCTCTATGGCTCTGCTGAGCTGCTGTGGCCGTCACCGCTCCCTTCACTTGCCGTTATCTCGCTTTGGGTGCTGGGCTCAGCAGGATGCGCCCGGGTTGCTGTGGGTGCCATGCGCCGCCGTCCGCTCGCCCTCTCCCATGGCCCTGTTTCCCCACCCGCCTCTGCTCCCTCCTGGAGGAGCAGCAGGTTCGGGGTTTTCCTCCCACATTCCACCCCCTCCCTTCCCCCTTGCCAAGCGGCATCCCGGGGTCTTCCAGGCAGGAATCCCCTGGATGCTGGGGGGGGGTTCCCTGCTCCCAGCGCCCAAGGGCTCTGTCTTTGGGGGTTGGTGCAGTCCAAGCCCCCCCGGGAAGGGGGCGGGATGGGGGGCAGGAGATGGGGTCCTTGTGGTGCCCGGTGCCATTCCATGACCATTCCCATCTCTCCCTGCAGGATGGCGGAGCCTCGCTTCAACAACCCCTACTTCTGGCCGCCCCCCCCCACCATGCCCAGCCAGGTAGGACCCCCCCCCCCCCCTGCATCCCGGGATGGATGCACATGGAAGGGGACATGGGGTGGAGGGGAAAGGCTGGGGGTCCCCTGACCCTGCCCCATGTCTCCCCCCCCCCCTTTTCCCCCCCCCATGCTTCCAGCTGGACAACCTGGTCCTGATCAACAAGATCAAGGAGCAGTTGATGGCGGAGAAGATCCGGCCCCCGCACTTGCCCCCCACGTCGGTGGCGTCGCAGCAGCCGCTGTTGGTGCCGCCGTCGCCCGCCGACGGCAGCCAGGCCATCATGTCCCTGCCCAAGCTGCAGCAGGTCCCCGGGCTGCACCCGCAGGCCGTGCCCCAGCCCGACGTGGCCCTGCACGCGCGGCCGGCCACCAGCACCGTCACAGGTAAAGCCCGACGGGGGCACCCGCTTCTATTGAGGACCCCGCAGTGAGAGAAGAGCAAAGGGGGGGACACACACCCCCATAATGAACACATACACACACACACACCACACACTGTGTTGTCTTTGCCCCCCCCTCCCGCAAGGCTTGGGGCTGGCATCCCGTGCGCCCGCGGTCAGCACGTCGGAATCCAGCACGGGCACCGGCACCACCACGCCGTCGACCCCAACGTCCACCAGCCAGAGCCGCCTCATCGCCTCCTCGCCCACCCTAATCTCAGGAATCACCAGCCCCCCCCTCCTCGACTCCATAAAGACAATCCAGGGCCACGGCTTGCTGGGGGCACCCAAGGCCGAGCGGGGCCGGAAGAAGATCAAGGCGGAAAATCCCTCGGGACCGCCGGTGTTGGTGGTGCCCTACCCCATCCTGGCCTCGGGGGAGACCGCCAAAGAGGGGAAGACGTACAGGTAGGCACCCCCCAACCCGCTTGGGGGTTTGGGGGGCCGGTGCGGTGCCCCCGCTCCCTCAGCCCAGCCTGGTCCCTGTGGGGTTCTCGCACACCCCCCCACCCACCCCTCCAGGTGTAAGGTCTGCCCCTTGACGTTCTTCACCAAGTCGGAGATGCAGATCCACTCCAAGTCGCACACCGAGGCCAAGCCCCACAAGTGCCCCCATTGCTCCAAGTCCTTCGCCAACGCCTCCTACCTGGCCCAGCACCTGCGCATCCACCTGGGCGTCAAACCCTACCACTGCTCCTACTGCGAGAAGTCCTTCCGGCAGCTCTCCCACCTCCAGCAGCACACCCGGTGAGCCCGGCTTCCCTCGGGGGCAGTGGGGGCTCTACCCGGCGTCTCTCGTGACACCCTCCTCATCCTCGCTGTGCTCGTTGTCCCCAGCACCTTCGCCATGCCCTCCGTGCTCATCCGTCCCCACCACCTTGGTCATCACCTTCGTTGACCCCACCATGGACGTCTGTTCCCACCACACTCATCATCCCCACCACACTCATCCATCCCCACCATGCCTCTGGTCCCCATTGCCCTCATCATTCCCATAATGCTCATCTTCTCCACGACCTCCATTAATCCCACCACGCCAGTCCATCCCCACCGTGCTCATCATCCCCATCTTCATCAATCCCACCATGGACATCTGTTCCCACCACACCAATCCATCCTCAGCACCCCCGCTGCCTTCATCATCCCCACCACACTCATCCATTCCCACCATGCCTCTGGTCCCCATTGCCCTCATCATTCCCATAATGCTCATCTTCTCCATGACCTCCATTAATCCTACCACGCCAGTCCATCCTCACCGTGCTCATCATCCCCATCTTCATCAATCCCACCATGCTCATCTCTCCCCACCACACCAATCATCATCCCCATCCCCACCACACTTCATCACCATCCCACCATCATTCCCATAATGCTCATCTCTCCCCACCACACCAATCCCCACCTTCATCCATGCCCTCTCCCCACCACACCAATCCACCTTCACCATGCCCATCATTCTGGTACCTTCATCATCCCTACCATCTTCATTTTCCCCACCATGATTATCATCCCCATCACGCTCGTCCTCTCCACTCTTCTCATCAAGCCCATCACCTTTTTCATTCCTGCCGTGCTCATCCATCCCCACCACTCTCATGCTCATCATCTCCACCACCTTCATTGACCCCATCACACCAACCCATCCCCACCATGCTTATCATCATTACCATCTTCACTGACCCTGCCATGTTCATCCATCTCCATCACACCAATCCATCCTCGCCACACTCATCATCTCCTTCATCTTCATCACAGGATCACAGAATGGTTTAGGTTGGAAAGGATCAACCAGTTCCAACCCCCTGCCATGGGCAGGGACACCTTGCATGACTTTCATGGTCTCTACCACCTTCACTGTCCCCACCATGGTAATCATCCCCACTGCCTTCATCATCCCCACCACCCTCATCATCTCCACTGCCCTCATGGTTCCCATCACCTTCTCCATCCCCACCCTGCTCATCCATTCCCACCATGCCTATTGTCCCCATTGCCCTCATCGTCCCCACGACGCTCATCTTCTCCATGACCTTCCCTGATCCCACCACACCAATCCATCTTCACCATGCTCATCACCTCTTCCAGCGCCTTCATCATCCCACCATGCTCCTCCATCTTCACGGTGCTCATCATCCCTGCCACATTCTTCATCCCTGCTGTGCTCATCCATCCCCACCATGCTCATCATCCCCATCATCTTCATCACTCCCACCGTGCTCATCTCTCCCCACCAATCTCTCTTCACCACCTTCATCATCCCCACCACCTTCATTGTCCCCACAATGCTTATCATCCCCATCACGGTCATCATCTCCACTCTGCTCATTGCCCCCAGCACCTTCTTCATCCCTGCCATACTTGTCCATCCCCACCGTGCTCACAGTCCCCACCATGTTCATCATCTCCACCACCTCCACCAACCCCACCATGGTTCTCTGTCCCTACCACACCAATCCATCTTCACCATGCTCATCATCCCCACCATGCTTCCCTCTCCCCACCATGCTTATTGGCCTCACTACCTGTGTCCTCCCCACCATGCTCATCATCTCCAGCACCTTCATCATCCCGACCATGCTCATCCATCCCTACCACATTATTATCTCCATTGCCTTCATCATCCCCACCGTCTTCATTTGCCCCACCATGGCCATCTGTCCCCATCGTGCCAGTCCATCCTCACCACACTCATTGTCTCCTGCACCTTCATCATCCCCATCTGTTCCCACCACCGTATTGTCCCCGCTGTCTTCATCGTCCCCACTACGCTCATGATCTCCAGCACCTTCATCATCCCCACCATGCTCATCCATCTCCACTGTGCTCATTGCCGCCACTGCCTTCTTCATCCCCACCACACTCGTCTCTTCCTCCTTCTCTTGTCCCCACTGACTTCCTCATGCCCATCACCTTCATCCCCTCCAGCCCCACGTCTCCCCCGTGCCCCTTTGCGTTCTTTGCCCCATCACTGGTCCCTGGTGCCACAGCCGTGGGGCATGACCCGATGTGTGTGTGTGTGTCCGTCCCACAGCATCCACACGGGCGACAGACCCTACAAGTGCCCGCATCCCGGCTGCGAGAAGGCCTTCACACAGCTCTCCAACCTCCAGGTCAGTGCTGGGGGGGTACCCCAGAATAGGGGGGGTACCCCAGGATGGGGTGGGGTAACCCAGGATCCTGGGGGTACCCCAAGATGCTGGGGGAGTACCCCAGGATGGGGGGGGGGTAACCCAGAATAGGGGGCATACCCCAGGATGGGGGGGGGAGTACCCCAGGATGGGGGGGGAGTACCCCAGGTTGGGGGGGTACCCCAAAATAGGGGGGGTACCCCAGGATGCTGGGGGGTACTGCAGGAAAGGAGGGGTACCCCAGAAGAGGGGGGGTGGTGGGATTTAGGGGCACCAGAGCCCCCCGCCCCCGCTGTGGGGCAGGGGAGGGGGGTCATGGCTGCCGTGACCCCCCCCGGTGCCACTCCGCAGTCCCACCAGCGCCAGCACAACAAGGACAAACCCTACAAGTGCCCCAACTGCTACCGGGCGTACACGGACTCGGCCTCGCTGCAGATCCACCTCTCGGCCCACGCCATCAAACACGCCAAGGCCTATTGCTGCAGCATGTGCGGCCGCGCGTACACCTCGGTACGGTACACCCCCAAAAACACCCGGAAACACCCCCAAAAACACCCGGAAACACCCCAAAAAACACCTGCAAACATCCCCCAAAACACCCGCAAACGCCCCCAAAAACACCCGCAAATGTCCCCCAAAACACCCGCAAACATCCCCCAAAAACACCCGCAAACGCCCCCAAAAACACCCGCAGACATCCCCAAAAACACCCGCAAACGTCCCCCAAAAACACCCGCAAATGCCCCCAAAAACACCCGCAAACGTCCCCCAAAAACACCCGCAAACGCCCCCAAAAACACCCGCAAACGTCCCCCAAAACACCCGCAAACGCCCCCCAAAACACCCGCAAACGTCCCCCAAAAACACCCGCAAACGCCCCCAAAAACACCCGCAAACATCCCCAAAAACACCCGCAAACGTCCCCAAAAACACCCGCAAACGTCCCCCAAAACACCCGCAAACCCGCAAACATCCCCAAAAACACCCGGAAACACCCCCAAAAACACCCGCAAACATCCCCCAAAAACACCCGCAAACATCCCCAAAAACACCCGCAAACATCCCCAAAAACACCTGCAAACGTCCCCCAAAACACCCGCAAACATCCCCAAGCCACCCCCAGAACACCCTGAAACACCCCCAAAACATCCTGCAATGCCCCAAAACACCCCTAGAATGCCCTGAAACACCCCCAAAAGACCCTAAAACACCCCCAGAACGCCCTGAAACACCCCAAAACACCCCCAGAATGCCCTGAAACACCCCAAAACACCCTAAAACACCCCAAAACACCCCAAAACACCCCCAGAACACCCTGAAACACCCCAAAACGCCCTGAAACACACCCAAAAGACCGTGAAACACCCCAAAACACCCCCAGAACGCCCTGAAACACTCCGAAACACCCTGAAACACCCCCAGAACATCCTGAAATGCCCCAGAACACCCTCAGAACGCCCTGAAACACCCCCAAAAGACCCTGAAACACCCCCAGAACATCCTGAAACGCCCCAGAACACCCTCAGAACGCCCTGAAACACCCCCAAAAGACCCTAAAACACCCCAAAACACCCTGAAACGCCCCCAGAACATCCTGAAACGCCCCAAAACACTCTCAGAACGCCCTGAAACACCCCCAAAAGACCCTAAAACACCCCAAAACACCCTGAAACACCCCCAGAACATCCTGAAATGCACCAAAACACCCTAAACCACCCTGAAACACCCCCAAAACACCCTGAAACACCCCAAAACACCCCCAGCACACCCCATAACACCCACAGAACACCTTAAACCACCCTGGAAGACCTCTGAAACACCCCCAAACCACCACCCAAAGAACCCCAGACCACCTCAAAACACCCCAAAACCTCCAAACCGCCCCCAGACCTCCCAAGAGTACCCCCAAAAAATTCCAGAACACCCCAGAACACCACCAACCACCCCAACATCCCGAAACACACCAAACCCCCCCCCCAAAAAACCCCATTATTGACCATGAACCCACCCCAAAACCCTGTTATTGACCATGAAACCCCCCGTGAACCCCCCCAAACCCCATTATTGACCATGACCCCCCCCCAAACCAACATTATTGACCATGAAACCCCTCAAACCCCCATTATTGACCATGAAACCCCCCCAAAAAAACATTATTGACCATGAAACACCCCCAAACCCCATTATTGGCCATGAAAACCCCAACCCCCCCCGCAAAAAATTATTGACCATGAAACCCCCCAAAACGCCATTATTGACCATGAAACCCCCCAAAAACCCCATTATTGAGCATGAAACCCCCCCAAACCCCATTATTGACTGAAACCCCCCCAAAACCCTATTATTGACCATGAAAACCCCCAACCCCCCCAAACCATTATTGACCATGAAACCCCCCATGAACCCCCCCAAAACCCCATTATTGACCATGAAACCCCCCATGAACCCCCCCAAAACCCCATTATTGACCATGAACCCCCCCAAAACCCCATTACTGACCATGAAACCCCCAAACCCCCATTATTGACCATGAAACCCCCCCAAAACCCCATTATTGACCATGAAACCCCCCATGAACCCCCCAAACCCCCATTACTGACCATGAAACCCCCCCAAACCCCCATTATTGACCATGAAACCCCCCAAAACCCTATTATTGACCATGAAACCCCCCATGAAGCCCCCCAAAACCCCATTATTAACCACGAAACCCCCCATGAACCCCCCAAAACCCCATTATTGACCATGAAACCCCCATGAACCCCCCCAAAACCCCATTATTGACTATGAATCCCCACCAAAGCCCCATTATTGACCATGAAACCCCCCATGAACCCCCATTATTGAATGAAACCCCCCCAAAACCCCATTATTG
>NW_026913489.1:0-12570 GCF_034315485.1 Pezoporus occidentalis | reverse complement strand
AAATGCTGAGGTTCTGCCTTCAGCCAGGTACCTGTTTCCTGTCTTAGCTACTGTGCAGTTAAAGCATTGCAATTAATTTTGGCAGGACTGAATTATCTTGTTTAGTTCCTGTTCATGACAATACAGGAACACTGTTAACGCTCTGCAGCACTTTTGTTCACAACCTTGACAGGTAGAAGGATTTCAGGAAGTTCATAAACTTCCTGCTGGGAAGTGCTAACATTCTGTAGTTTTTCAGCAGCACGGAAAGGGTGCTGGTTTTACTTTCCTGCCTAATGCATGAGGTGAAGCTCTGCGTGCAATTCCTGGAAACCTGACAGCCCCATGCCCTGTGTTCGGGAAGGTGCAAACCAAGCTGCTAACGACTGGAAATCAAATTGCATTTTTCAATGCCTTTTAACTCCTCTTTCAAAACTACTGCAATTGTCTTGAAATCCATAGGGGCAAACAGTTAACAGTCGTTACTCCGTCCATGGTGTCTGTGGAAACCAAGGGGCCTATCGTGACCTGTTGCAGAATGACTCTAAGAGCAGAACCATAGAGTTCTGGAGGACTGTGCAAGCAAGGCAGGGGGTGGCCCCCACAGGTGGCCGGAGACCGGACCTGGGAGGAGAATGTGGAGGAAGCTGTGGGGGCTAACCAATACTGTTATGCCAAGAAGGAGTGGCTGAATACCACTCCTATATATGTGTGAACTGCGTCACAAATAAAGCAGAAGTTGCTTATCACCCATATTGGGTTGGCCTGTCTGCTTCTCCTCGCCGCTTACAAATGGCGCCCGAACAGGGACGCGGATTACAGGGCCCTGGTCGCTGGGGACCCGGATTATAGGGCTCCGACTAGCGGGGACCCAGGATATAGGGCCCCGACTAGCGGGGACCCGGGATACAGGGCCCCGGCCGACGGGGACCCGGATAAAGGGCCCCGGCCGACGGGGACCCGGGATATAGGGCCCCGACTAGCGGGGACCCGGGATATAGGGCCCCGACTAGCGGGGACCCGGGATACAGGGCCCTGGTCGCTGGGGACCCGGATTATAGGGCTCCGACTAGCGGGGACCCAGGATATAGGGCCCCGACTAGCGGGGACCCGGGATACAGGGCCCCGGTCGACGGGGACCCGGATAAAGGGACCCGGCCGACGGGGACCCGGGATACAGGGACCCGGTTTAACGGGGACCCGGGATACAGGGACCCGGTTTAACGGGGACCCAGGATACAGGGACCCGGTTTAACGGGGACCCGTGATACAGGGCCCCGGTCGACGGGGACCCGGAACGGCGAGAGAGCGGCGCCGGCGGCAGCGGCCGGGCAGCGCGGGCAATGCTGCTGCGGCCGCCGCTGGGGTGAACCAGACACTGCTGCGTCGGGAGGCCGATCCGGAGACCGAGGTTACAGGACGATCCAGAAGAAGACGATCCGGAAAAGGCTGGCCATGAAAATGGACCAAGAGGTAGCCCTGGACTTATTACAGTGCTTTTTATAAAAGCAGGGAATTGAGCCTGAGACTCTAAAGCAGCTAGCAGGTCTACTGGCTGTAGGGAAGGCTAAGAGATTTTTTGTAGATCCTAATACAGTTTTTGAGGAGAGTGAGTGGTGAAAGTTTGGTGATGAACTATTTGACTCAATGCTTAATGATTATAAAAATGCAAAGAAACTCACTAAACCACGGAGAGAAGTAATGAACTGTATAAAAAGATACAAGGCAGAAAAGAAAACTGCCGCGGTAGCAACGGAGAAACTAGGAACAGACGTCCCCGGTCGGTTGAAACCGGGGGAAGATTACAACTCGTTTCCCCCAACTCGTGGGAGCACAGGGTTTGGAGCCCCCCCCCCCCCCCCCCCCCCCCCTTCCTTTTCTCCCCCTCCTCCATCAGAAGGTGCCGCGGAGGAGGTGTAACCCCCTGCTCCCCCACCACCCCAGTTCCGAAAGTAGGGACTTTGAAAAGGACAGAGAAAGTATATTAGAAGGGATACGCATGATAAATGTCGAGGAATCCGAAAGAAAGAGGGCGGTGCCTCGGCGCCGGATCGATTGCGGCGCCATTTTGAAGCACGCAGTAGAAAATAGGGATCATGCGCGAGCGGGAGATTTAAAGGAACCGCGAGCCTCTCCAACCCACTATGCCCTAGAGTGGAAATTTTTAACTCAGTCACGGAGGAGCCAGGTCTGCAGATGGCCACATACCGAACGAGAGACATCTGATAAGAAAGACACAGCTGCGAGCAACGGAGACCCTGAGTTCGGCCCAGGATCAGCCCCCGAATCCCCTGAATCCGAGCCAGATTTATATCCTCTGCTTCCAGACCCTGACTCTTCGTCTCCCGGGTCGGTCTGCTCAGACTTACTGGCCCTGGAGACGCTCAGTTGTAACAATGGGTAACCAAAGATGTGATCATTACTGGGGAATTTTCTGCAATGGGCATCTCTGCATATCCTGTGTTTACTACACAGCAGGGGGCTAAAGAGTGGGAAGCTCTTGATCTCAAAATAGTTAAGGAGGCCTGACAAACAGTGACCACGTATGCGTTAAAATCCTCTTATACTCAAGCTGTATATGTTATGATTTTTTCTTGCAATTGACAGGGGGAGCCCATACAGTTTCTCTGTGATACTCATGTACTAGAAGTTGGTAAATATAAGTATGTCCAGGTTTCTGTCAACCCTTGGAGACCTCTGTAGATACTGCTGGCCACTTCTTCCAGCACAGGCTGGCCACCTGTGTAGGAATGAGTGTGCGTTTTGGTCAGTATAAAAGCCCAAGCCTCATACGATGTGGGGGAGGCAGAGCCTCTGCGGGGACGCCCGCTAAGGTTGAGCCTGCCACCTCGCACTGCAATGATGCTTCTCGGAGCTGGTTTGCTGTTAGTCTCCACAGGGTCCTTGTGCCACGTTCTGTACGTGGACTGTAGTGGGAGTAATGATGGCTTTTGCAGGGTGTGGACGTCAAAAAAAAAAAAATGTAAAAGCTTTCAACGGGTAGCTATTTAACATTTCGGGCATGAAAGGGTTAGAGAGAGAGAGTAATGATGTTACATTTAACTTTAACCTGTCTAACCTGTCTACTTCTCAAGAACTGATAACCTGGGGGAGGGGGTATATTTGTGTCCTCCTGCCTACAGGTCCATGGCGACTGCCTGCAAAGTTTGTCAAGCCTTGCCATGAGCTGGACAGACGAATGGAAAAACCTGATGCCTCAGCTACAGGAGCTGACCGTGAATACCCCAAGCAGAATGACATAGAGGAAGAGAAAAACGAATGATTGCAAAACATCACTTGGGGGCAACTGAAAAGTAACATCCTGAATATGTGTGCTTGGAAAGTAGCTATTATTAGAGGTTGTGATTTTGTGCATTTACTAGCTAGTTGCTAATAAGAAACTGCACCTTGTATTGTATAGATTTGTCACTTGTAAAAGAGATGTTAGAGTACGGAAATTTGCAGTAGCTGCTAGAAAATGCTAAGGCAAAAGCTAGAAAAATTTTAATACAATGGTAGTGTTATAAAGCAGGTGATGGAACAAATTTAAGAGGGGGGGAGAATTCCACTGGTAAGAAATTTCTTTGGCTAGTCCTTCACTGCCATCAGCATCTTCGACATGCTGCTGCACCCTGTAATAGTTACTCTGCTAATGTAAATGTGTGTGTGCCTTGCTGTAGTAGCGACTTGTTACTGGATAAAACAAAAGAGGGGAGATGTGGAGACAGTGTTCTCACAGGAGAATGCATAATTGATACATAAACTTTGAATAGTCCTGAAAGATGCAGCAAGGCCATGAGAGGCCTGAAGAGGCTTAAGCAAGCAAGATAAGAGGCTGGAATTCACCAAGTTAATGAGAACTGTGGACTGTTGGCAAGCTTTCAAGGTTGAGTTCTCACACCTGTGTTTAACCAATTATATGTTAGTCACTAAGGGTCTTCAAGACATGTATCCAATCATAATATGCCAAATCACTGCAAGTGCTTCAGCCGGGGCCTTGGCTCAACTAAGCAGACTGGGTTGCTGAGTTGCTAAGCAGACAATACTACATCGAAGGCAATTCCTGATTTGTTTTAATGTTGACTCTGTAAGACATGCAACACTGCAGAACCTTTTGTTGTTGGAACAGGGACATGGATGTGAAGAGTTTGATGGAATGTGTTGTATGAGTCTCTCTGATTATGCTAATTCGATGCACGCACAGCTGAGAACCCTGGCTCAGCTTACCCAGCAATAGTAAATGAGCAATATCCTAAGAATAACTAGATGGTTGTCTTCACAGGGCATTACAGGTTGAGTCAAACACTGTTGTTTGAAGTATTGCACTTACGTATCATTGTTAGGTTAATCATCGTAGCTATTAGACTTGCTTATAGTTGTGTGATAAAACAGGTGAACAGAATAACCCATAATGCCTTGCTTGCACAAAGAAAAAGGGGGGAATTGTTGCAGAATGACTCCTAAGAGCAGAACCATAGAGTTCTGGAGGACTGTGCAAGCAAGGCAGGGGGTGGCCCCCACAGGTGGCCGGAGACCGGACCTGGGAGGAGAATGTGGAGGAAGCTGTGGGGGCTAACCAATACTGTTATGCCAAGAAGGAGTGGCTGAATACCACTCCTATATATGTGTGAACTGCGTCACAAATAAACTAGAAGTTGCTTATCACCCATATTGGGTTGGCCTGTCTGCTTCTCCTCGCCGCTTACAGCGTTCTTTACCAGATAGGTCTATGATACGATCCCTTCGTTTCATAATTAACTTAGCAAACGTTTCAGGTCTGGTTATGATGTTTTTGGACGGTTGATGTGACAAAAATTGGCACTCGAGAATTTTCAATTTCTCCTTATCAGAGTCAACCCATTGCATGATTAATCCTACTGGCTGGAAATCATTACTGACAACCAAAAACTCAATAGGAACTCCATTCATCACACAATGTGCCTGTCTCTTACTTAATGCAGCTTCTACCATTGCTACTGCTTGTTTTGCTGCTGGTGTTAATTGTCTGGGTGCATTGAAGTCTGTGTCACCCTTCAACAATTCAAACAATGGTTCTAAACTTTTGCTGTCAATTCCTAATGTTCGAATCCAACTGATATTCCCTAACAAGACTTGCACATCGTTAAGTGTATGGATATTGACCTTGATGGCTAACTTTCTGAGGTTCAATGGTATGATCTAAGGTTTTCCAACCCAAATATTTCCATGGTGTTGCATGTTGTTGCAACACTGAACACAATTCTTGTTTAACAGCTTCTAGGTTACTTTCCCAGCCACCAGTATATCACCCATATAATGATACACTAATAATTGGGGGTGTCTTTCCTGAAATGGACACAATGCTACATCAACATAACCTTGACATATTGTTGATGAATTTTTCATGCCTTGTGGCAATACCACCCATTGATATCTCTGCATGGGTCCTTGTTTGTTTGTTACAACGTGCTTCTAACTCTTTGAATACCAAAGACGAACGAGAGAATTTCCTCAGACGCATTGACACGAACTGGAGACACGTGGCTGACTTTAAACTTCATCGCTGATTGTGAATTATCTACATAATTTTAAACTTTCCTTATTTGACAGACTTTAAAAGTAGGAAGGTATATTCTTATTTTGAGTCATAAATAAAAAACCGAGCGTGGTTTTCACTGTGTGTCAGTTTTTAATTTCATTCATTTTGACAATTCTGGCAGTAGCTGTTCAGAAACATTCCAAACCACAATAAGAAGTGCTGGAGGTCAGGACTGCGGTGCGTTTGCAGAGCTGTGTGTGAAGAGGAGCATCCTGACTGTGCTGTGCGTGGCCATGCGCACCGAACAGGCCGGCTACCGTGAGCCGCAGGACCCGGCATGCTCTCTGCTGGCACTGGGCACTTGGGTAAGTTCATTTGGGAAACTGTTAGCAGGGCATCTGCACTGTAATGCTGATGTTTCGGGACCTTACTTCCTAGCTTTGATTACCCGTACCAGTACCATCTAGTTCTCTGGGTTTTCTGCAGAAGCAGTACTTGAGTAAGTTTGCAACAGCACAAGTAGGAGCCATAGGGTTATAAAGTGTCCCCCAGCTCTTCCTTTGTTGAATAAAACCGACACATGCTCATTCTAAGTGTGCGTGCATTAGTTTACAACTAAATAACCAAATGTGTGCAGTATAACTGATTTCACTATCTCACTGCCCATCTAGGGATATGCAGCTGGAAGAGAGGGCTAAGTTTTTGTCTGGGCACAAGAATGTCCTCCCATGCATCTACAGGTGCTCTTAATCTCTGGTTCACCTGGGACAGAGAACGATCTGTTAATCATGGGGGTGGCAATGGAAAAACTATACCTATGTCTATTTTTAGTACTTAGATACCAGGGTGACTTAGAAATATCTAAAATGTGTAGATAGTGAGTCAATGAGAACCAGTCTTCTAGATAGGAGTGTTTACGGCACACTGGGGAGAGGAATGTGAACTTTGATATAGTGAGCTGAAATTTGTCCTTGTGTCTTTTATATACACATGTAATTATATACACATGTGATTATCTCTTCTTGTATTTGGTTGGGGTTGGTTTGTTGGTTGTTTTTTTTTCATTAGTCCCTTGTATTTGGTCAAAAGGCAGTTTTATCACTGGATAACACCAGTGACACACCAGTGAGACACCAGTGACACCAGTGAGACACCAGTGATACCAGTGATACACCAGTGATACCAGTGACACACCAGTGATACCCCAGTGATAAACCAGTGATACCCCAGTGATACCAGTGAGACACCAGTGACAGCAGTGATAATACTTCTGAAAACACCAGGGATACACCAGTGAGACACCAGTGACACCACTGATACCACCAGTGATACACCAGTGATACCACTGATACACCAGTGACAAAAGTGAGACACCAGTGAGAAACCAGTGATACCAGTGAGACACCAGTGAGACACCAGTGATACCAGTGAGACAACAGTGATACCACTGAGACACCAGGGATACACCAGTGAGACACCAGTAACACCAGTGATAACACCAGTGATACCAGTGAGACACCAGTGATACCAATGACACACCAGTGATACACCAGTGATACACCAGTGACACACCAGTGATAACCCAGTGAGACACCAGTGATACCAGTGAGACACCAGTGACACCAGTGAGACGCAAGTGAGACCAGTGACACACCAGTGATATCAGTGAGACAGCAGTGATACCAGTGACACACCAGTGTTACACCAGTGATACATCAGTGATACACCAGTGAGACACCAGTGACACCAGTGATAACACCAGTGATGCCAGTGATACACCAGTGATACATCAGTGACACACCAGTGACACCAGTGATACACCAGTGTTACACCAGTGAGACACCAGTGATACACCAGTGATACAAGTGAGACACCAGTGAGACACCAGTGATACACCAGTGAGACACCAGTGAGACACCAGTGACACCAGTGAGACACCAGTGTTACACCAGTGACACACCAGTGATACACCGGTGAGACACCAGTGATACACCAGTGATACACCAGTGATACACCAGTGATACACCAGTGATACCAGTGATACACCAGTGATACACCAGTGATGCACCAGTGACACACCAGTGATACACCAGTGATACACCAGTGAGACACCAGTGATACACCAGTGATACCAGTGAGACTACAGTGAGACACCTGTGAGACACCAGTGATACACCAGGGATACCAGTGATACACCAGTGAGACACCAGTGAGACCAGTGAGACACCAGTGAGACACCAGGGAGACCAGTGAGACACTAGTGAGAGACCAGAAAGACACCAGTGAGACACCAGTGATACCAGTGAGAAACCAGTGAGACACCAGTGATACCAGTGATACACCAGTGATACCAGTGACACACCAGTGATACACCAGTGATACCAGTGATACACCAGTGATACCAGTGAGACACCAGTGAGACACCAGTGATACCAGTGAGACACCAGTGATACCAGTGATACCAGTGAGACACCAGTGATACCAGTGATACACCAGTGATACACCAGTGACACACCAGTGATACACCAGTGAGACACCATTGAGACACCAGTGATAACACCAGTGATACACCAGTGAGACACCAGTGATACACCAGTGATACCAGTGATACACCAGTGAGACACCAGTGATACCAGTGAGACACCAGTGATACACCAGTGAGACACCAGTGATACCAGTGATACACCAGTGGGACACCAGTGATACCCCAGTGTTACCCCAGTGATACCAGTGAGATACCAGTGATACCAGTGAGACACCAGTGATACACCAGTGTTACACCAGTGAGACAACAGTCATACCAGTGATACACCAGTGATACACCAGTGATACCAGTGATACCAGTGATACCAGTGAGACACCAGTGATACCAGTGATACACCATTGAGACACCAGTGATACCAGTGAGACACCAGTGATACACCAGTGATACCAGTGATACCAGTGACACACCATTGATACACCAGTGATACCAGTGAGACACCAGTGATACACCAGTGAGACACCAGTGAGACACCAGTGATACAAGTGATTCCAGTGATACACCAGTGACACACCAGTGATACACCAGTGTTACACCAGTGACACACCAGTGATACACCAGTGATACCAGTGAGAAACCAGTGAGACACCAGTGATACACCAGGGATACCAGTGATACACCAGTGATACACCAGTGAGACACCAGTGATACCAGTGATACACCAGTGATACACCAGTGAGACACCATTGAGACACCAGTGATACCACTGAGACACCAGTGATACCAGTGATACCAGTGAGACACCAGTGAGACACCAGTGGTACACCCGTGATGCACCAGTGACGCACCAGTGATACACCAGTGATACCAGTGATACACCAGTGAAACACCAGTGATACACCAGTGAGACACCAGTGATACACCAGTGATACACCAGTGTTACACCAGTGACACACCAGTGAGACACCAGTGAGACACCAGGGAGACACCAGTGAGACACCAGTGAGACACCAGTGAGACACCAGTGACACCAGTGACAACAGTGAGACACCAGTGAGACACCAGTGATACCAATGGTTCCAGTGAGACACCAGTGAGACACCAGTGATACCAGTGAGACACCAGTTAGACACCAGTTAGACACCAGTTAGACACCAGTGAGACACCAGTGATACCAGTGAGACACCAGTGACACCAGCGATACCAGTGATACCAGTGATACACCAGTGAGACACCAGTGATACCAGTGATACACCAGTGATACACCAGTGATACCAGTGAGACACCAGTGATACCAGTGAGACACCAGTGATACCAGTGATACACCAGTGAGACACCAGTGATACACCAGTGATACCAGTGAGACACCAGTGATACACCAGTGATACCAGTGAGACACCAGTGAGACACCAGTGATACCAGTGAGACACCAGTGATACACCAGTGATACACCAGTGAGACACCAGTGATACCAGTGAGACACCAGTGAGACACCAGTGATACACCAGTGATACACCAGTGACACACCAGTGACACACCAGTGAGACACCAGTGAGACACCAGTGAGACACCAGTGATACACCAGTGAGACACCAGAAAGACACCAGTGATACACCAGTGATGCACCAGTGGCACACCAGTGAGACACCAGTGAGACACCAGTGATACACCAGTGATGCACCAGTGGCACACCAGTGATACACCAGTGACACACCAGTGAGACACCAGTGATACCAGTGAGACACCAGTGAGACACCAGTGATACACCAGTGATACACCAGTGATACCAGTGAGACACCAGTGAGACACCAGTGAGACACCAGTGATACACCAGTGATACCAGTGATACACCAGTGATACACCAGTGAGACACCAGTGAGACACCAGTGAGACACGAGTGATACCAGTGAGACACCAGTGATACCAGTGAGACACCAGTGATACACCAGTGAGACACCAGTGATACCAGTGAGACACCAGTGATACCAGTGAGACTCCAGTGATACACCAGTGAGACAACAGTGATACCAGTGATACCAGTGAGACACCAGTGATACACCAGAGACACCAGTGATACCAGTGAGAGACCAGTGATACCAGTGAGACACCAATGAGACCTGTGAGACACCAGTGAGACCAGTGAGACACCAGTGATACACCAGTGAGACACCAGTGATACCAGTGAGACACCAGTGAGACACCAGGAAGACACCAGTGGTACACCAGTGATACACCAGTGACACACCACTGAGACACCAGTGAGACACCAGTGATACACCAGTGAGACACCAGTGATACCAGTGAGACACCAGTGAGACACCAGTGATACCAGTGAGACACCAGTGATACACCAGTGATACACCAGTGAGACCAGTGAGACACCAGGGATACCAGGGAGAGACCAGTGAGACACCAGTGATACACCAGTGCTACACCAGTGTCACACCAGTGAGACACCAGTGATACCAGTGATACACCAGTGATACCAGTGAGACACCAGTGAGACACCAGTGATACACCAGTGAGACACCAGTGATACCAGTGAGACACCAGTGATACACCAGTGACACCAGTGAGACACCAGTGATACCAGTGAGACACCAGTGATACCAGTGAGACACCAGTGATACACCAGTGATGCCAGTGAGACACCAGGGATACCAGTGATACAGCAGTGAGACACCAGTGAAACCAGTGACACACCAGTGATGCACCAGTGACACACCAGTGATACCAGTGACCAGTGATGACACATGGCAACGTGAGACTTGGCCATGATTACAGGGCCTTGTGAACACTACCAGCAGTGAAAAGACACCAGTGAGATGAGACACCAGTGAGACACCAGTGAGGCACAGCAGTGACCCCCACACAGGTACAGTGATACACCAGTGAATGACACCAGTGATACACAGCAGTGAGACACCAGTGAACAGACACCAGTGATACCCCAGCTCCACCAGTGAGCCACACCAGTGACAAGTACAGTTGATACACAAACCAGTGATACACTGCAGCCAGTGATACCATTGATACCAGTGATTGCCCGTGTAAGCAAGAGAACACAAAAAGGAGGCAAAAAGGAGACACCATGAAGAAACAATGAATTCACCACCCGGTCCAGAATCTGATCAGGAGTCATCATCACATGACGAAGAAGAAGAAGAAGAGGTAACTTCTCGACCTTGGACCTCAACCAAGCTGCGGAATATGGGAAAAGATTTTACCCGTCAACCAGGGGAGCACATCATCACCTGGTTACTCCGATGCTGGGACAATGGGGCCGATGGTCACGAACTAGAAGGTACAGAAGCCAAGCAGCTGGGATCACTTGCTAGAGAAGGGGGAATTGACAAAGCAATTGCAAGAGAGAAAAAGTCCCTCAGCCTTTGGAGGCGGCTCTTGGCAGCTGTGAAAGAAAGGTTTCCGTACAAGGACGATGTTACGAGTCGTTCGGCCAAGTGGACTACTATAGACAAAGGCATCCAGTCTCTGAGGGAATCAGCCATCGTAGAGATGCTCTATCCCATCAAGCCGAATAACGGGGATACACCTATAGATCCAGATGAAGTTGAATGTACACGACCCATGTGGCGAAAACTGACACGGAATGCACCGTCATCATATGCCAATTCATTGGCAACAGTGACCTGGAATGACATAGTACCACTAACAGTGGATGAAATGGTTCATAAACTCAGAGAGTTCGAAGACAATCTCACCCCTTCCATCATCTCAGCTGTGAAAAAACTGTCCCAGGACCTTGAACAATTGAGGGACGATCTATCTGATTTATCCAGCTCCTCACGTGTACCAACACACGTCTCAGCTATTAACAAAAGGCGTCCTATTGTTCAAGAGAGGAGATACAGAAGGTATACGCCACGGGGTACCCTATGGTTTTACCTGCTGGATCACGGAGAAGACATGACAAAGTGGGATGGAAAACCTACTTCAGCTTTGGAGGAACGGGTGAGTGAACTGAAGAGGGGAGCAAGGGCCAAGACTGATCGTCCCATGAGAGCTACGGCTTCAGTCTCTTGTGAGCAGTTTCCCAGATGGAATGGAAGAGCTGATTTTACTCCAGCTCCTGTGATAACGAAGAATAATCCCTTTCACCACGACTTAAGTGTCCAATGCTGTGATGACCATTAGAGGGGCCCTGCCTCCAGCCAGGTGGAGGTAGGGGACAATCGGATTTACTGGACTGTGTGGATCAGATGGCCTGGCACATCAGTCCCACAGAAGTATAAGGCTCTAGTAGATACCAGTGCACAGTGTACCCTGATGCCATCAAGCTGTCAAGGGGTGGAACCCATCTATATTTCTGGAGTAACAGGAGGATCCCAAGAGTTGACTGTGCTGGAGGCTGAAATCAGCCTGACTGGGAGGGAATGGCAAAAGCACCCTACTGTGACTGGTCCAGAGGCTCCATGCATCCTCGGCATAGACTACCTGAAGAGAGGGTACTTCAAAGACCCAAAAGGGTACCGGTGGGCTTTTGGTATTGCTGCTTTGGAGACTGAGGAAATTGAGCAGCTGTCCACCTTGCCTGGTCTCTCAGAAGATCCCTCTGCTGTGGGGCTGCTGA